>NC_084998.1:22690552-22694392 GCF_963854185.1 Sardina pilchardus
GATTGGTGGCGCCACTTGTGCATTCATAACAGATCTGCGCTATCTACCGTTTTGTATGCTTGCGTGTGTGTGTGTGTGTGTATGTGTGTGTGTGTGTGTGTGTACGTGTGTGTGTGTGTGTGTGTGTGTGTGTGTGTGTGTGTGTTGAGAAAGAGAGAAAATCTCTGTGTGTTTTTGTATGTGCGAGTGGGCTTGAGTACGCTTGTTTTTGTGTGTGTGTGTGTGTGTATTTGTTTGTGTTTTTGTGTGTGTGTATGAGAGAGAGAGAGAGTGAGAGAGAGCGTGAGAGAGAGAGAGTGTGTGTGTTTGTTTGTGTGTATTTGTATGTTGAGTGTGCTTGAGTGCGCTTGTGTGTGTGTGTTGGTGTGTGTGTGTGTGTGTGTTTGCGTGCGTGCTGTAATTGAGGTGTGATTGAGATGCCTTCGCCACCCTCCAGTGATCTCCGTCAGCGGGCCCCGGGAAACAGGAGAAGAGACGGCGCTTGCCAGGGTGGTGGTGGCAGACGGCTGTGTGTGTGTGTGTGTGTGTGTGTGTGTGTGTGTGTGTGTGTGTGTGTGTGTGTGTGTGTGTGTGTGGCTGGTGGTAGCCAGGTTAGGAGAAAGAGGTCCAGTATATATGTCCCCAAGAAGTAATGTGTGTGAAACTGTATCAGCTGTAAAGTCTGTGTGTGTGTGTGTGTGTGTGTGTGTGTGTGTGTGTGTGTGTGTGTGTGTGTGTGTGTGTGTGTGTGTGTGTGTATGTGTGTGTGTGTGTGTGTGTGTGTGTGTGTGTGTGTGTGTGTGTGTGTGTGTATGTGTGTGTGAATGTGAATGTGTGTACACTTTACCTTTTAATATCACAGGACGCCAGGCACCTGGTAGTTGTCCTCTCTCAGAGATCTGAAGCTAGGCCCATATATACAGTATATACGGTATATATATCTTCCTGCTGTTTGAGCGCCGTGGACAGACCCAGGGCCAGTGCTGTGTCCTGGAGTATTTGAAGAGTTTTAATTAAAGCCCATATTAAGTCCTGCTCTAGTCCTTCTGTTTAAGGAAAAGCAATATCGTCTTAATGAAGTGAGCGAGAAACAGTTCATAGAGCAGCAGCGGGCTTGAGTTTTATAGACGCGCGGAGGGTTTTCGGGGCGTTTAAGGGCCGCCCGTGTTGCCACACGACAAAGTCAGGGGGACACGCGGTGCAACGCGGAGCGACAAACACCCCCCCCCCCCCCCCCCCCCCCCCGACATAAGTCACCTCTTTTAGCACTCGGCCGCCCGGCGCTCCACCTCCATTCAGTTTATGGCCAATGACAGGCTTTGTCTCCGATCCGCTGGCCGTTTGCGATCGATGAGACGTCCACAGGGGCTCAGGCTGCTTAGGAGGCAGAGACGGTGTCCAAAAGAGAGAGAGAGGGATAGAGGGAGAGAGAGATAAAGAGAGGGAGAGAGAGAGGGAGAGAGAGGGAGAGAGAGAGGGAGAGATAGAGAGAGGGAGAGACAGAGGGAGAGAGAGAGGGAAAGAGAGAGGGAGAGACAGAGGGAGAGAGAGGGAAAGAGACAGAGGGAGAGAGAGAAAGAGAGAAAGGGAGAGAGAGAGAGATGACAGCAGACAGGGGCGGTGTCATTTCCCCCTTATGAACTAGACACAGCAGCATCGGCGGGAGCTGGCCTCAACACACCTCTCTGACATTTGTTACTGGGGAAATTATTCACACTTTATCTTTGTGTGATCCCCCTACACACACACAAACACACACACACACACACACACACTCTCCTTCTCTTGCTTTATACATATATATCAGGACAACAATTGGATTGTGCAGCCGGGGAGAAAAAAAATGGTAATTGAGTATTTTATCAGACTCTTCCGCCAAACGGACTTTTGTAAGTCGTAAATGAAGATTAAGGCGCTTGTTGGCGGAGAAGGAACAAATTGGAATGATTTATTATTGGTGACATCAATATGTCACTGCACGGGAGAGAGAGAGAGAGAGAGAGGGAGAGAGAGAGGGAGAGAGAGAGAGAGCGAGAGAGAGAAGTGTGGAGAACAGGGAGGGAGGGAGCGAGGGAGGGAGTGAGAGGAGGAGGGCGAGGAGAGGTGTGAGATAGCTGCCTCTCTCCTGACGAAAGGTAAATAATGGGCTTTAATTATTTGCCCCCAGCGCTGTTGAAAGGCCGGGATGATACTGTCATTTTGTGTGACGCCACAGCTGGCACCTGTGTGTGTGTGTGTGTGTGTGTGTATGTGTGTGTGTGTGTGTCTGTCTGTCTTTCTGTCTTTCTATGAACACGAGCAACAGAGACAGACAAGAAGAGTGGGGGTGCGTAGGACATGAGGTCGTGTAGAGGGTGGTATGTGTGTGTGTGTGTGTGTGTGTGTGTGTGTGTGTGTGTGTGTGTGTGTGTGTGTGTGTGTGTGTGTGTGTGTGTGTGTGTGTGTGAGCGCAGGACAGATGAAGAGTCAGTGGTAAGGGGAGATGGGTAATTGGGCAGTGTTAGCCTGCTCAGTGTGTCCATCCATCTCGCTGTTCCACCGGGGGCTTACAATCACCATTTGGCGTGCAGGCATCACTGGCTGATCAGTTAATCAATCACACGATCAATCAATCAACCTGAGAATCAGCCAGGCTCTAAATGCACCCGCGGAAGCAGGAGGCAGAGCGACAGAGAATTTACCCACAATGCCACAATGTAGAACAACATTGAGAAATGAAGGCAGTTGTAAATAGGAATATTCCAGAAAGGTGTTCGGAGATCATGCATGCATTATGATTACAAATGTCATAAGCACTGCGAAGAGAGACACTGCAAACGGAGTTAGAATAAAGGAGTCTAGATTTTAATTAGATATTAAAGGCTTATTTTGAAGGCTGTTTCTTTTTTTTATGTGTGTGTGTGTGTGTATATGAGGGCATGCTTGAATTAGTCGGTGAGATTTTCTTTTGTTCTCATGACTTGCTGAAAATACCAAATCTAGTCAAACTGTTAATCTAGAGCAATACTTGTTTTGACTTCCCTTTTCACCTTGCGCCACTGATGGATGGTTCAGATAACCCTTTTTTTCCATCGAAACCAAAGTTCAAGTTTTCGCTTCACATTCCTTTTATCAGATCATCACAAGTTGGGTGAGTTGGGCCAACAGAGGCGACAGGCCTTCCCTTTTTTCTGCAACTGCGAAATCATTATGGCCTTAGTGTGAGAAGCTCACGGCCAAAGCTTTCCCTCTGTCTCACTTTCAGAGCTTTCCTGTGGGAAGAGTTTAAAAAGAATTATGACATGTTGACGCTCATTTGGTGTTTATTTTCGAACACCCTTTAACATTCGTTGTGTAATTAAAGATTAATGAAACGAAATAACAAAATGATTAACACACCATTTTTTTGTCCACGAGTGAGTTTAGATTTCTCCACGGGGTAAAAAAAAAAAAATAATAATAAATTAAAATGTTAGCTGAAATATGATGAGACAAGAAGAAGACCGTATTTTTTTTTCTCTTCCTTGTGATCCATGACTTTAACCTCGTACGCCCCGGCTTTGTGAGCAGGAACAAATGGAGTGGTGCTAACCGAATCAGAAGAACAGGGCGGCGGTGTAGCGGCGCTCGCCCGGGCGTCCGTAGCTTGTTAGCGCTGTAGCGCGGCGCGGTGGCGGCTGCCAGGCTGGAGGCCTGCACTGGCGTCTGTGGGCTGAGCGTGCCCGGCAGCAGCAGCGGCGGCGGCAGCAGCGGCAGCAGGTCTGGTCCGGCTGCGCTCGGTGCCCACTGGGCCGCTGCTGTGGGTGAGAGGGCAGCTGGCAGAACGTGAGCGGCGTGCCAAGAAGACGAGGGTGGGAGTGTGTGTATGTGTGTGTGGGGAAG
>NC_084998.1:22702092-22704592 GCF_963854185.1 Sardina pilchardus
ACACACTCACACACATGTACACATTTCCTCTCTCCCTTCAGTTTCACTTGCTTCGTTTTTGTGGGCTTTTTTTGCTCCAGCTTTCTCCCTGTACAGTAGCTTCCGGAAACTTCCTTTCTTTTTTTCGCCTTTTCACCTGCTTGTCTTTTTCAGTCATCTTGCGGTATTTATTGCCCCCCCCCTCCCCTTTCTCACTCAACCTCAGTCCCACTCTGTGGCGTAGCAGCTCTTTCTGGAATGTCTGTCGGGCCTGTATCTTTCAATTACACATTGACAAACGCGCGCTTAAAATATATCCCTGCTTTTAATATGATCTTATCGCGACATGAAAAAACAATTTTGTTTCAAACACAAGATCCAGCGTCGTCAAGCATGGCTGATTGAGGGCGTTAATGAAAATGTCCCTACAGCGCTGTCGGAGTGAGGTATTGTTGTCGGCAGGAATTCCTGGAGGAATGAGCCTCCCTGGTTGCCAGGTTTAAAAAAACAAAGACATCTGAGCATGAAACCAGTAAATCCTTATTAAACCCTTTTGCCTTCTCAAGCTCGGAGTTTGCGTTGAGATGGTTGTTTTTTTGGCAACCGTCATTTTTTCTCAACAACTGCAAGTTTATCACAGCGAAATCTGAATCTGATTTCATCGTCCAATTTCAGTAACCTTCCTGCATTGTCACTTCTCGTCTTGCTCAAAAGATATTGAACAAGAACGCAGGCCTTTAACGCGCGTCAAACCCCGCATATCTCAAAAGTCTCCACGTGTGTAGCAAAAGAAATGTTTTTTTAGAAAGAAAGTGGCATCAGAAACATTTGTCTCGGACGGGTTCGCGACTGAACGCCCAAGCCTCGGGCCCCCCCCACCCCACCCCACTGAATAGAGCCTCTGAGACGGGCATTCATTACCCCTCCTCACAAATCACTGGGTGATTACATGTTTTAAATAATGGAGTCGGCCGGAGGAAGGGGTGCTGGTCTTTTGTCACCTGTAATAGACCTTTAGTCCTCATCCGTCCCGCTGCTGACAGCACGGCGGAAGGACTCAGGGGAGGCCTTGAGGGGACAGTGAGGGACGCTTCGCCTTTCGTGACCGGCTCAATATGAGCCGGAACTTCCAGGCAAACTTCAGCACTGTGTGAGAGGAGAATGGGGGGGGGGGGGGGGGGGGGGGGAGAGTCACTGACTCTGAGCAAACAGTGTCGTCTTGGTGTATTTTTACATTCTCCACGAGTATGTTAGACTCTCACTAACTCACTCACTTACTCACTCACTCTCTCACTCACTCTTTCTGTGTGTGTGTGTGTGTGTGTGTGTGTGTTTCTGTGTGACAGAGAGAGAGAGAAAGAGAGACAGAGAGAGAGTGAGTGTGTGTGTGTGTTCCTGTGTTTCTGTGTTCCTGTGTGAGTGTGTGTCCCTGTGTCTTTGTGTGGATGCGGCAGTCTGTTCTCTCGGATCACCTGGAGAAGCAGTTAGCTGGTATTTTTAGAACAGCCCTCAGTGTGTGATAGAGTTGGATTGTGTGTGTTTTTTCCTGTCATTAAAGCACGTTTTGTTTTGCAAAGTTTTTTGCCTTTGCCTGAAAGCCGAAACACTCACAGATGAGGATGGGGGGGTGGGGGGGGGGAGGCAGCGGTCCTCGGGGGGTCATCTCTTAGAATCGGGAACCACTTAGTTTAGCGTACAGTTTAGCATTTCTGTTCTCCGCTCCAAACAAAACCACTGTCAAGCCCCACACTGCTGTCATCCCACTTACATTCTTCTGCAGTCTCTTCAAAAGACAGGGGAAAATATACACACACACACACACACACACACACACAAAGTCCTTTTGTGCGTGCGCGTCACAGACAAAATCCTTTTGTGCGTGTGTGTGTGTTCTCCTTCTGTGTTGTGTTGTCAGGTCCGCCTTAATAGCAGCTTCCGCGTTTTCCATCAAAAGTAGGCAGGGATCGCCGAAAAAAAAAAAGAAATTGACCACCTTGTCTCCGACGAGCGGGTACAGCTCGGCTGTCAGCGAGTCACCGAGACGTCTCTGGCAGGGAATTGTTAATTGCCACGTTTTAACTGGTGACGTTAAGGCTTGCCTCTCCTGCCGGCGCGGTGAGTTCTGGTGACTCCACCTTTTTTTTTCTCTTGGCAGTGAATGAGACGGCAGGGGGAAAGGAAAAAAAAAAAAAAAAAACGACTTGGGGGTGGAGGAGCGTTTGGCTTTTAAGATGGCACCTCAACTGGTCTGCGCATTGTTCTTTGGAATGGAAAATTAGAGGCACGACGACGCGAAAAAAAAAACGAAAACGAAAACCTCCGCAAATCCCGGTGACAGCTGCAAACAGCTCCGCGCCGCCCCTGTCGAGTCGGCGCACGCTTCCGCGCGTCGCTCCGCTCCCCGCCACCGAACGCCGCCGCTCTCCGCCATTGTTCTGCCCCCCGTCTCCAACAATGCAGCGCAGAGTGATGAGCGTACTTATTTGCCTCCTGATACTGACACATAATTGGATGGTGTCCC
>NC_084998.1:22717092-22729071 GCF_963854185.1 Sardina pilchardus
TTTAGCCCAGTACATGGAAGGCTGCTTCCTCATGCGGGTGTCCTCTCGGCCCAAGGCCAGCTCAGGGTTCTGCGAGGTTAAGGTTCCTTTTCTCTCTCTCTCGCTCTCTGTCCTTTCTTAAAGCCCCATGATCAGCGTTCTACAGGGGCGAGACGAGCACACGTCGCCTCGGCGCTCCAGATAAAGGGTGTCTCGCCGCGTTCCCTGGATGTGCGCCGCGTCGTCTGTGAAAGGTCACCGACGTTAAAGCGCACTGGCATTTCTTTCGACACCCATAAAAAGGAGAGAAACCCCCCCCCCCCCCCCCCCCCAGTTGATAAGCTTTTCACAACACCGGTTGAAACTCTTTTTTTTTATCTTTCCGAACAGCTAACCCTGCCCTGTTGTTAGAACTCTCATTTTTTTGCCCCCCCCCCTCCCTCGCTGAAGTAACTTCTGTATGCATCTCCTGGACAACTAACCCATTTCCTGTGAGGGCCAGGGCCTCCAGTGACACATCTATTAATCATTAACCATTCATTCCTCAAACGTTATTAATGCTGACAAGCCTCACGGGCTGCTGCCTCGTGGAGCACAAATACGCTTCGTTCCTGCGCTCGCTATCAATGCCTCACCGTCGACGTCTCTCTCTCTCTCTCTCTCTCCCTCTCATGCAGGAATAATGGACTTTCACCGAGCGCGGCGTAAAAGAGACTTGACGCTTTCCCGGCGTCGCCGACAGACAGAAGTCGGGTGGAACACTCGGCTGTCACGTACAGGAAGGGCCCTTATGTTATCAGAGCGCTGATGGGCTCGCTGCTGTAATTTCACTTAACTCCACTGTCCCACTTGCACTGCCGGAGTTAGCGGCTGACAAACTCCGCGAGAGAGTTCAGAGAGAGAGATAGAGATAGAGAGAGAGAGAAAGAGAGAGCGAGAGATTATGTTAATCGTGCCCATTTTGATTCCACGTCCCTGGGGGTGTTTCAACGATGCTTATTTACTTATCGCACCATCCAGATAACTGGCCCGATAATAGCCGCACAATATATCACTGGATTCATTTCATCCCTAATCCGTCTCCCACCAAAGTCTATTCCGCTTTTGTTTGAGTAATGAGCTGTAAAATTTAATAATTCACTTTTTTTTTCCACCACCCACCCCACCCACTCACTCACCCCCCCCCCCCTCACTCACCCCCCTCACCCCGCTCTTTTTCGTTGTCAATTCGGCTTACTGAATGGAGAAGTTTGTTTAAGTCTCGACAGGAAGTGAGCGAGGGAACGAACGATCGGCGGCTTTTCCAGCGCGAGCCTCCGAGCGTACTCGTGTGTCGTGACTGCATGTGACTCTGCGCCGTACACTCTGAAACAGTCGATTTCTGTGGTAACAACAGTAAAAATCTAAGATTTTTTTTGTTCTGTCGTTTTTCAAAGTTCCCCACTGTCACAGTGGTATGTGTATATTTTACAGAATCTCTCCCTCCTTCACTGGTGGGTCCAGACCTCAGCTCCAAGTTTGCAGGTGAATCTGAAAGGGCTTTACTGTAAGGAAGCAAGCAGCATTTTAGTCTTTCTGTTGAAGCAGTTAGCGGCAGCTGCAATGAGGTCCCTTGTCAGATCTGTGTGTGTGTTTGTATGCGAACATGTCTCCATTTGTGTGGAACTGCACGCTGGGATGACTGAGGGTTCCCTAATGAGCTGGTATTCAGTTGATGTCCCCACTGTGTACGTGTGCGTGTGCGTGCAAGTGAGTGAGTGTGTGTGTGTGTGTGTGTGTGTGCGTGTGTGCAAGTGAGTGTGTGTGTGTGTGCGTGTGTGTGTATGTGTGTGTTTGTGTGTGTTTGTGTGTGTTTGTGTGTGTGTGTTTGCGTGTGTTTGCGTATGTGTGCGTGTGTTCGTGCCCATTTGTGATTGTGTGTGTGTGTGTGTGTGTGTGTGTGTGGCAGAGAGAGATCCAGGGTGAGTCAGATCCTATTCCCAGGCCTCTGATGTGAATCATGGCGGGCGTGTGAAGTAGGGAGGGCTGAGGGCTCGACAGGGTGAGGGAGTCAGCCTCTCACCGAGGGGGACTGTGGACGACCTAAAGAGCACCTTTGCTTATAAAAGCTCCCTCCCTCCCTCCCTCCTTCTCTCTCTCTCTCTCTCATTCCTTCTCTGCGCTCATCCCTCATTCCCTGTCCCGGCTGTTACCTATGTCCAGCAGCTAGGGGCCCAAATGGATACCTGCAATTCATCTCCGTGCCGTGCGTGACTAAAAGTTTACTCCGAATTTTAGAGTGTTTGTCTTCTTTTTTTTTGCACGACGCCCCTCTCCCCTCTCTCTCTGTCTCCCTCTCTCTCTCTCACTCTCTCTCTCTATCTCTTTCCCTCTCTTTCCCTCTCTCTGCCTCTCATTCCACAGCCCCTGAACCCAGACAATGAAAACAATAAGAGGGGAGCCTCTCTCTCACCCCTCTCTGTTCCCACAACCCCCCATTCCGATTTCATGCTCCGGCTGTTGTGCTCTTTTGTCGACGCGTTCGCTCCGCGCAGCCCCCTCTGGCCAACTTTCAGCAAAAACAATACTTCTCTCGCATTTGTTTATTTATTCGTTTAGGGCTCCCTTCTGAAGAGCTGCACGGCCATCTGCTTAATGTAATAAGGTGGATTAATGAAGACGTTTTTGCTCTTGTTTTTTGAGTCTCTCTCCCTCTCTCTCTCTCTCTCAGTTCTTTTTAAAAAAAATTGTCTCACTGATTTTCTCTTTTCACTCTCCCTCTCTTTCTTTCACTCTTTCTCACTCTCTATCTTTCTATCTGTCTTTCTCAGTCTCCCATACACAAACACACACACACACAGACACACACACACACACACACACACACACACAGATTTTTTTTTATTCTCCTCTGCAGCTTTCGTGGCTCTGTCTTTTAGCCGCTGGTGGGATGATTTGGTGTGTCACTGGTGTCAGGGAGGGATCAGTGGCCTTTGTGATGGTTCGCAGTATCGCTGGCCATAAATAACAGAGAGAGAGAGAGGGAGAGAGAGAGAGACAGAAAGAGAGAGGGAAAGAGAGGGAGAGAGCGAGGGCTCCTCCTCCGACTGGGGCAAATGGGGCTGGAGAAATGGGCTGTCATCGTGGCTTTGGTGGGGCCAGTGCTGTTTGCACAGTGGGGGCCTGTGCCGTGGCCCCGGGGCCTTTTCTCTGACGGTGGACAGGAGGACGTTAAACACTCACTCTTGAACTGTGAACTGAGCTCCTGTTGAGATGTTCTTCTCTCTCTCCTCTGTCCCCAAAAACACAAAGAGTGGTGCCCAGTTGTTGCTTTCAAAGCACCTTGTTTTGAAATGTCTTTTTTTTTTTAAACTAACATTTTATGGCATAGTTTCAACTTTTTATGTTGACCTTTAATGGTGTTGAATAAAACACAATGCAGATCAGTTTGTGCTCTTCGGACACGGCCATTTCAGTGGCACCCACGTGACTGGGTCTGGCCCGCTGGTGTTAAGGTCTGTTTGACACACTGTTAGTGGGTGTTTTGCTGCGCGCCAACAGTGTTCTGCCCATTGTGAAAATATCCTGTGGCCAGCTCTCCCTTCCCCTGAAACGCAGCTGATGGCAGGTTTAATAATTCAGGACCCCCCCGTCCCTCTGTTTGGTCATCGTTTTTATAGGTGCCTGTCTGCAAGCCTGTTTGGAACTGCTTCATGATGTTAGCGTGAATAATGCATGTTGTATTATTTTACAGTGGTGTAGGATCACAGTGGAGCTGGGTGCTGCCCTTGAACCTAAATAGGGAGGGACAAAAGCAAAATGACTCGCCCAGTGCCCAGGGCCAGGACTTAGTGTGTGTCTGTGTGTGTGTGTGTGTGTGTGTGTGTGTGTGTGTGTGTGTGTGTGACTGGTGGAAGACACAGGTGGGCTTTTTGTGAGCGGCTGGTTACACTCGGATGGTCCTTGACCTGTGGCCGTGCTGCCTTACAAACCTGGAAACCCAGCACCAGCAGCTTATGGG
The DNA here is from genome assembly GCF_963854185.1 of Sardina pilchardus. Lineage (NCBI taxonomy): Eukaryota > Metazoa > Chordata > Actinopteri > Clupeiformes > Clupeidae > Sardina > Sardina pilchardus. The sequence goes on from NC_084998.1 coordinate 22,721,072, forward strand.
GACGCATTCATTTCCTGGTCTATTATGAATGGTTTTGGCAGAATGTTTGAAAAGTTAATTTAATAAAGGAGCTCCGTGTGTGTGTGTTTGTGTGTGTGTGTGTGTGTGTGTGTGTGTGTGTGTGTGTGTGTGTGTGTTTGACCATATGTGAGTGTGGTGTGTGTGTGTGTGTGTATGCGTTACAACAACCATAAAGCTGAGTCAGGTGCCAGATATTTTATGAAATTAAACATGTCCTTCCCTGAAACTATTTAGCAGGCCAAAGCAAGCGTGCTTTTTAAACAGGAGCACCTTACCAAATAGCAAATGTGTAGCAGCAGGAGTTCAGTGTCATGCCAGCTCTAGATTAAGGCTGAACATTCACTTGCTGGCCTACGTTGATGCGGATGCTCGGGGTTGGGATCACTGTCTCTGATGCTGGAGTATTAGGAACCATGAGCGAGTGCCATGTAGGAACAGTGAATTGAACTATGATGTTTCAAGACACACAAAGGCAGTGTGTACAACCCCTAATCATCCAGATCGAGTTCACAGGCCCTTGCTGAAACTCAGAGACTCCAGAATGTTTCCTTTCAGGTCCACCTCGGAACCTGTCTTCCATTGACCCTTTGACCTTGCGACCCTTCACCCGTTCATCCGCGTGGATTAGCTCACTGTCTCTGTCTGTGTATGTGAGTGTGTGTGTGTGTGTGTGTGTGTGTGTGTGTGTGTGTGTGTGTGTGTGTTTTTTGTGTGTGTGTGTGTGTGTGTGTTCATTTTTGTGTTTATGTGTGTGTCTGTCTCAGAGTAAAGCTCATGCACCACTGACATAGAGCTGATGGTAGAGCCCCCCCCCATCTGGTGGTGTCCCTTCCCAGGTCCAGGGCACTCTCCTCTCCTCTCCTCTCCGCTCCGCTCCTCTCCTCTCCTGCAGCCTGTGGCCGGCCTGCCCGGTGACCTGCCTGTGGCCTCTCTCATTACTGGCATTCCAACAATGTATTTGTTTAAAAAGGAATCAATTAAATTCAAATCTCTCCGAAAGCAGGCTTTGTAAGAAAAACACCGGCCAGCCAATGTTTAGATTGTGCAGCCACTGCATCTTTTTCCACCCAACCCCCCCCCCCCCCCAACCCCAACCCCTCCACCTTCTCAACCCCAACACTCCTCTACCTCCTCTCTGTCCCTCCCTCCCTCCCTCCATCCCCTCCTTTCTTTCTTCTCGTTTTGTTTTAACACAACAACAACACACGGCCTTAATTGCTTTATGTAAAAGCACAACAGTGTTCCACACAGCCGTCCTCCCCTCTTCACTATGCTACGCTACGTGCTATTTTCTTTTCATATAGCCATTGTTGTTTTTTTTCCTCTTTCTCTTTCTTTTTTTTCTCCCCCCAATGCTGACCCCCCAGCTGCTGAAAACCTCCCAGTCTGCTGGACGGTGCTCCTGCTAATATTCCTGACCTGATCTACATGTGTTTTCCAGTCGAAATCATTTTATAATAAGCAGGGAATCTCTGTAAACAAAGATGTAAAAGCTTGGCCTGGACCGTGGGGCAGGAAATCGGAGGCTTCTGGTTTCTTAGAGTTTTTTCGTGGTGGGGCGTTGGGGACCCTGTGCAGGGAGGTCGGGGGTGGGGGGGGGTGGAGGTTGAGGAGGGGTTAGGTGGAGGTTTACCTAATCCGCGTGGTCAGCCCCTCCGCCTCTGTTTGCAGAGAAAACTGTCTGTGTGTTTTTTCGGCGGGGATGAACTTGTCTCTGGCGTTCACGGCAAGTGCCCCCTTTATACCGCGCATACTGACTGGAGGTCAGAGAGGTGGCACAGACATTGTACACTACGAGAGGGAGGCGCTCCGCTAAGCCTTCTAGCCCTTCTGTGTGTGTGTGTGTGTGTGTGTGTGTGTGTGTGTGTGTGTGTGTGTGTGTGTGTGTGTGTGTGTGTGTGTGTGTGTGTGTGTGCTATTCCCTGGGCTGTAAAAGCTGTTGCTTTTTAAATGTAAATTCCTGAGCACTGTCCCCTTTTGGCTCTGCTACACCTGCCCCTCCAAAGAGTCACATAAAATTAGAAAACAGTTGAAGTAGGTGATTTTCATTATTGCTTTGTTACTAATTACTTTAATCCATTAGTCATGTGAATATCTACATTATGCAAGTGTTAATCCAAAATAAACGTCTGCTGATTTTCTAAATGATCAGAGATTTAGCAAGTGAATTATGCCTGATTTAAGCGAACCTAGTGATGAACAACAGAGTGCAGCTCAGCCAAAAGCTCTGTCTGTGTGTAGTAGTGTGAACATATGTGAATGTTGCTGGTGCAATCATAATAGTATTTACAGTCAACAGGAAATCCCAGTGTTGGTATAGACCATACCTTATTCCCATCTGATCTGGCTGCCTCGTTTAAGACATTTGGAACATACCATTCCATCTCTCTCTCTCTCTCTCTCTCTCTCTGTCTGTCTCTTTTCTGTCCATCCCCCAATTCCATGGGAATTCTTTTCCATTTCTCACTGCATATGCTCCCTCCTCCGTTCTTCTTGTCACTTTGTTTTGTCTTTTCTCCTCAGCAGATACCCTCGCTTGCTTCTATTGCATTCAGCAGTCTCAATGCCACCAATCCATTCTCTCTGGGTAACTCTAACACTGTCCTCTTTTTCCTTTTCACCCCTCTCTCTCTCTCTTGCTCTCTCTTTCCTCTATCTCTCTCACCCTTCCCTCCCTCCCTCTTTTTCTCTCTGCCCCCCCTCCTCCTCTCTCTTTCTCTCTCTCCCTCTCTCGGTGTCTCTTCAGTTCTCTCCCACTGCTCGGATGATAACGAGACAATGATGCTCCAGTGTTAGCAAAAGCCGTGGTAAACAGGGGCCGGAGACCAGTTCAAAGGCTCCGCTAAATTATTGACATTTAATTGGAGGTGCTTTTGTGCCACCCCCGGCCCCCCCCTCCGAACCCCCCCCCCCCCCTCTCTGAAATCCTACTCGTCGCCCCCCCTCTGTCGCTATGGCAGCAAATGATCCCAGCAGCCATTCAGGCTGTCAGTGTGTGAGGAAAGGGCCCCCGAGTTTAACCCCCTCGCCAGAGAAAAAAAGACACCAAGAGAAAAAGGGAAGAGAGAAAATAGAAGGGACAAAAAAGGAAAGAAACGTGCATTGTGTCACACAAGTGCTCCTGGACCCAGATGAAACACATAGGCATTTTTTTTTTTAATCCAAAGTGGGGTGTTCAGGAGTAAAGCAGCGTTTAGATGCTGATGTCAGGAGTGTGTCTGTGGAGAGAGAGAGAGAGCTAGAGAGAGAGAGAGAGAAGTAGAGAGAGAAATTGTAGTCTAGTAGTTTGATGCAAAAATTGCATAATACAACATATCAAATGTTGTAACTAACACATTTGAATATTTCTTGGAAATATAAGCTTATTCTGAATTATGTCAGCAACAAGTCTGAAAAAAGGCAACAAAAGGCTCTAAAAGTTTATGTAAAGAAAATCATGGTATGGGCTCAGGATTATTTAACCATTATCTATATGACCGCACATACTGGTTAACTAAGTAGCCTACCATGCAAAGACAAAAACATAATGAATGAACTTTGCTCTGGGCTGAAGAGAAGAGGGACCATCCAACTTGTTATTAGCACCCAGTTCAAAAGCCAGCATCCATGATGGTTTGGGGTGCATTACGGTAGTAGCTATGGCATGGGCAGCCTGCACATCTGGAACGGTATAATAACGCTGTAGACAGGTTTTGAGCAACATATGCTGCCATCCAGACGTTTTTTTGTATAAAACCTTGAACATTTCAGGAAAAGGTGCCGAACAGCATTCTGCACATATCATTTTAGTGCTGAAATGGCCTGTAACATTGAGTGCATCGTGGTAGGGAGTACATGACTAAGAAGACACCAGACTGTTGAGCAGCTGAAATCCTATCATTCTATGCAATAATTGGACATCATTTCCATCAGTTCCCAAAACATTCACTATTGTTGAAAGAAGGGGTTCAGTGGTAAATACAGTGGTAAACATGCCCCTGTCAAAACTTTTTTGAAATGTGTTGCTGGCGTCAAATTTAAAATGAACATATATTTTTCAAATAAAAACAAATTTCCAAATTTCAATGTATATGTTTTATTTGCACCATTGCTAATTAAATATAGAGCATAGAATTCTTCTTCATTTACATTTTACACAGCACTCCAGTTCTTTGGAAATGGGGTTGTATGCATGTGTGTTACACACTGAGCTATGTGTGTGTGACTGCTTTTATGGGCTAGTGTAGTTTTAGTGTGAACGTGTGTAGAGAAACTAGGCTGTGTGTGTGTGTGTGTGTGTGTTTGCTTGTTTATGTGTGTATGTGTGTGTGTGTGTGTGTGTGTGTGTGTGTGTGTGTGTGTGTGTGTGTGTGTGTGTGTGTGTGTGTGTGTGTGTGTGTGTGTGTGCATGTGTGCATGTGTGTGTGTGTGTGTGTGCTTGTGTATGGCGGTGTTTTTCAGGTGAGGATAGAAAGTCACTCCTCCACCTGGCTAATGGCTCTGCAGCTGTCCTCCAGGAGTCCCAGTGGAGCTGTCCGCAGCAGGCCATTTAGCACTGACTCTCTCCTCTCTCTCTCTCTCTCTCTCTCTCTCTCTCTCTCTCTCTCTCTCTCTCTCACACACACACACACACACACACACACACACACACACACACACACACACACCTATTCGGCTGACACACAGAGGAGGACTCTTAAACATTCACACAAACACACACATGCACACACACACAAACACACACACACACACACACACACACACACAGACACACACACACACACACACTCAAGCAGGGCATAGGTACATGCAGAACATGCACAACACTTGTCCCCTTTGCATATAATCCCCCCCACCCCCCCAGTCTGGCTGTAGTCCCCTACGTGCCCACCCTGACCTTGCAGAGAGCACTCACAGGGGTCGGCCGTGGCGCGCTCTCACCGGCGATAATGCTGTTTACATAGACTTAAAGTGCGGTGACATTACACCTGAGCCAGTGTCTGTGGAGAGAGAGAGAGAGAGAAGGGGGGGGGGAGAGAGAGAGAGGGGGAGAGAGGGAGATAGAGAGAGAGAGAGAGAGAGAGAGAGAGAGAGAGAGGGGGGGGGAGAGAGGGAGAGAGAGGGAGAGAGAGAGAGATGGGGGGAGAGAGAGAGGGAGAGAGAGGGAGGGAGAGAGGGAGAGGGAGAGAGAGAGAGAGAGAGAAAGAGAGAGAGGGGGGAGATAGAGTGAGAGGGAGAGAGAGAGAGAGGGAGGGAGAGGAGAGGAGAGAGAGAGAGGGAGAGAGAGAGATGGTTCTAATTTCCATAAAGCCTGCCTCTGCTGAAAAGAGAGGGAAGAGCATGGCGCTCATTTATGGGCTGCTGTAACTGGATTGCTAGGGGTTGCTGCGCTTGCACTAGCCTTAAGGTTACACAGTGGACAAGAAGGGCAAAGCAGCGGAGGTGGAGCAAGAAGGGACGGAGAGAGCGACAGAGCGAGAGAGCAGGAGAGCGAGCGAAAGAAAAGAGGGAGAGAAGGATAAGAGTGAAGAGATAAACGCTGGCAAGAGACACGGCTTGACCTTCCTTAGTGCTCCGTTGTACGCTCCGCCATAACCGAAGTAACAAGCACATAAAACAAGTTACAAAACCTAATGTGACTACAGTCACAATACCACGTCAACCTGAAATAACTTAGGCAAAAGGCCCCATCTGTTTGACTTACAGCGTAAGAGGTTTAATACAGTTCCTCGGCTCGTATCTGGCTCTTTCAGTGCGCTTACAAGGACCTGTGTTAAAGCCCAAAACATTTAACAGCATACTTCACAGCAGTATAAATTCACAGTTAAGTTAAACAGCAGAGTGAACGATCGAGAAGGGGGGGGGGGTAGAGGGGGGGTGGGGGGTTAGAGTGGAGGTCTAAGGAAGCAGAATGGGTCGGGCAGAGAAGGCAAGAAAGCACCACGTGGCGCGGAGCAGTACCCTCCATATAGCTTTATGGGCCAGGTTAAAAACCCCAGTGAAGTTCGCATCCGTAGCCCGGTCTCCTGCTGCTCGCAGGGGGAGAGGAAAGCAGCACGGAGAGAGTAATTAGGACCAGTCAGGGGTCCTGGACAGCGAGAGGCCCCCCGCTCCTCCACCTCCTCCTCCACCTCCTCCATCTCCACCTCCACCTCCTCCTCCTCCTCCTCTTCTGATTCTCCTCCTTTGGCACATGTGGAACCACTCCCGCACATGTTACGATCCACCATCTCTCCCCACCTCTCCCCCCCCCCCCCCCCCTCTCTCTCTCTCTTGTTCTGCTTCCAATTTATGCACTTCCTATATGATTGATTGTTTCGAATTGGTCCAAATATGTTCTAATTGATTTAAGAATGGTGGGTTTAGTGGCAGTGACAGAAGGGCCCCGGGTCGCTCACGGAGACGGACTTTGAAAGGGAAGGGCCAATCAGAGTGCAGGAGAAGTGCAAGGCAAGCCGACGCTCTGCTCAAGGGGAGGGAAAGTTTTGTTGTTCGGCGAGGGTTTTTTTTCTCTTCTTTCTGCCATCATCCGCGTTCTGCTTCCTCTTCTCATCGTATCTCTCGACAGTGCGCTCGTCTAATTCGGCGTTTCGAAGATCACAAAGATTTTTTTTTTTTTTTTGAGGAAGCTCGTTTTTTTTTTTTTTTCATTTTTTGAGGAATCTGTTCGACATCCACGGCACGGAGACTCGGCAATCCCTGTCACTTTTCTTTTTTCTATGATTTTTTTTTTTTAATCTACCCCGCTGCTCTGTTGGTGGATGGGGCGCCTTTTTTGAGTGATGCGTGGTTAAGATTGGGCTAATGATAAGTCATCCGCTAATTGCTATGAAATTAGACTTTGCCATCCATGCTGTAATTACTTATGTGCCTTAGTTTGTATTCAGGGAGATAGTTTCACCCCCCCCCCCCCCCCTCTATCTGTTTTTTTTTTTCATCCATTTGCCACTGTGAAAAAAAAAAGCGTTCGAGAGGCCATAGGGGCCGTGGCAGCTTTTCCAACGCAAGCGACCCAGTAGTGCTGAAATGGCAATTTGGGCCCCGAACCTTCCCTGTGCACCACTCACACACACACACACACACACACACACACACACACACACACACATGCACACTCTCTCTCACACACACACACACACAAGCACACACGCGCGCGCGCTCCCCACCCCCGTTTGCGTGTGGTTGTTTGCAGGGACGTTTATTCGGATTGCCCGGCCTCCTCTTGTTTGCCGAGGAAAGCTATTGCGAGGTGAGAGAGAGAGAGAGTGCCCTTGCCAGGACAGCAGCGGTAACGGCAGCAGCAGCAGCAGCAGGGGAGGGTGCGCGGGCGAGCGAGCGAGCGAATGAGTGAGCGAGCGAGTGAGTGAACGGGAGGGAGGGAAGGAGGGAGGGAGAGAGAGAGAGGGAGAGAGAGAGAGAGAGAGAGAGAGAGAGAGAGAGAGAGAGGAAAAGAGAAGACGATGAGAGAGAGAGAAATGATGAGAGAGAGTGAAAGAGAGCGTAAGAGAGAGAGAGTAGGCTTGCGGTGAGCGATGATGTAAAAGTCTATTGATCAGAGAGATCGCTTTGGCCTCTCCTACCTCTGAAGCCCAGTGTCTTTGGCCATCACTCTTCTCTCTCTTTTCCTTTCTCTTTCCCTCCCTCGCTCTCTCTTTCTCCTTCCCTCCCACTCTCTCTCTTCCTCCCTCTTCCTCTCTCTCTCTCTCTCTCCTCCCTTTCTTTTTCAGGTGGCACAGGGCCGAAAGCTGGCGCCTGCCACCCTGGCCAGATTAATTGAAGCATAGCGCTGCAAATGAATCACATATGGCTAATATCCCTCCACTCAGACTCACGGAGAGAGGCCAAAAATTACCTATTTTCTGTCAGGAACCGGCTTTATGATGGCACACCATTTCTGCCCACACCTAGCCGCCCCCCTCACCCACTAACTCACCCTTCCTACAGAAACAAACAAAACAAAAAAAAAAATGAAAGATCAGGACTCAAGGTCAGCCCATGGC
>NC_084998.1:22729271-22734271 GCF_963854185.1 Sardina pilchardus
AAGGGGCTGCAGAAAAAAAGCGGCAGATCCTGGCGATCAATGCCGCGTCATTTGCATTACAGTGCTCCGTTAACTACAGATCTGGCCATCGATCCTCACGCCAGAATGCAGCCCAGCAGCAGCAGCAGCAGCAGCAGCAGCAGCAGGAGGAGTGCAGTGGAGCTGGGGTCCAGGGTGGGGCAGCGTGGGGTGGGGGATGGGGGGCAATAGAGGGGTGGGCCGGGGGCAAGCCACGAAATAATCACAATTATAAAAACGTTTTGTAATTATTGAGAGAGACGTTTAGACTGCGTATCAGAAAGCTTGCGTTGTTTGCGATGCAAAAATAGTCGCTTTCTGTTTGTGTTATATTGCAGTGTGACGTTCAACTTACTGTCATGTTTTTTTTGTGCCATTCAGCAAAAGTGACAGACTGAGTCAAAACAAATGAATTTGCATTTGATTTCTTACATGTCCTGTCACAATATAGAAAAACCCATATACTGTATATTCTGCATCATATTTCACACAGATCTTACATTAAATAGTTTATTTACATCCACATTACCATCAACTTCCTACATACAGTGGCCAAATCGACCAGCAGCCTTTCAGTAATATTATTCAACAACATAAAAAAAAAAAAAACGTTTGACTGTGCGTGTTGCAATCCTGGTGATATATTCACTGGGATCTTTGCCATCAGTGTGCACCTATGCTGAATGATGTTTCGGACCTCACGGGCGACTGATGGACAGGTAGGAAGCCAAGAGCGTGCAGAATATTTCAATAATGCCATCAGGAAAAGCAGATCGATACACCTCAAGATAACAGCCCTCTCAGAGGTGCGGGGGTTGGGTGGTGGAGTAGGCGGAGGGGTGGAGTGGGGGGGTGGGGGGGGCTATTGACAGAGAGATGAGCTAAGATGAGAGGGACAAGCGACGTCGCTCTATGCATGGCGACCACCACGCACAATTCAGCACTGAGCCAAACGCTGCAACAACAAGCTGCGATGCACAGGGCAAGAGCTTAAATACGGTGGCGTTCATTGGGGTGCGGTTTAATGTTTTATATGGGTAATAATATCCTCCGTGCTGCATTATTCCGAGGATGTGTAATTAACCTAAATTGGATTATTCCACAAAGCCAAATTCCTCGCGGACTCTCGTGTGCGCTCTGCAGAAATTCTCATTTCACAAAAAGAACTTGAGTGCAGAACAAAAAAACAACTTCAAACTGTCAGCGTTTTACTGGATCATTTCCCACTTCCTGTTTAGCATGTGAGGGTGTCGATGTGAAGTGTAGTCTTATTTCAGTGGTGTGACCTTGACCAGGACTAACTTTCCTTCTTCTCCACCTCCCCCTACCGCTCTCCGCAGAACCCCCCCTCCACCCCCCACCCCCCCCCCCCGTCCTACCATCCGTATCCCATTCACCGTTCTCTTTTCACCTACATCTCTCTCTCTCTTTCTCTCTCTCTCTCTCCCCCCCCTCTCTCTCTCTCCGTCTCTCTCGGCGCTGCCATTGTTTCAAGACATCAAATGCGGCGCGGAAGGCTCACGCAGCGGCCCCCACAATGGCCACCTGACAGCTCGGGGTGGACATTAAAGTGTGCCTCTTGACAGTCAAGAGAGGAGAGGTGGAGGCGGGGGTGGGGGTGGGGGTGTTGCGGGGGTGCGGGCGTCTTTTACAAGATCTGTTGCCTCGCCTAATGAAAAAGATTTATTAATGTTTTTAAAAGTCGGCATTAGCGCTATGGGGAATATTAATGGAATAGCAGAAGACCCCTCGCGCGCCGCGCACACATCTTTTCATGGTCCCCTCTCGACGAGCTGCGATTGACTTATTTATGACGAGCGTTTTGTTAAATGTGCACCCCCCCCAACCCCCCCCCCCCCACCACCACCACCACCACCACCACCTCCCTTCTCAGCCCAATGCTCTGCCTCTCTCTGCATGTCTGACCCACCTCCCTTAAAGCCCCTCCAAGGGCTCTGGTAGAGGTGAAGAGAGGGCCTTCACTTTAGTATTTAGTCTGTGGAGTCTTTACAGCATTACAGCCATCACACCTTTTAAGCCTGCTGTCATCCTATAATGATAATGTCCTCCGTAGAAATAAAGTATTGATGCTATAATGTGATATCAGGACTTCTCTCAAAAACATGGCATATTCTTTAGTTGGGCTTAAAGATTTAGAATAAGGCCACATTTTTAAACCTTCCGTCTGCTACTTTTCTGCTCTGACTTTGTTTACGGTAAAGCCTCTAAGCACTTGAGAAGGCAATTCTTAAAAGGTCCTTGTGCTCGAAACAAATATTTGGTTCCTAATTGCGCCGACTAGAAACTCCAGCACACAACGAGACGACGGACCGTGTGAGTCACTGGCCAGGCCCAGGGCCTAAGTTTATGTGTCTCTTTCCTGGCCATTAGCAGGCCTGCTGCCCTGGTGGATCTCTCTCTGGCTGAACTAACAATGGCACACTGATTAAAGAAGCCTTTCCTGTGTGTATATAAATAGGCTTGTAGGCTTGTTCTCAATGCGGAGGCCATGCAAAATGTGCATGGACTGGAGTGAGTGTGTGTGTGTGTATGTACTGTATGTGTGTTGGAGCGAATGTGTGTCTGTGTGTGTGTGTTTGTACTTGCACATTAAGGATGTGTGTTTGAGGCTTTGTTTGATTATCAGCATGTACACAGCATAAACACACACACACACACACACACTCACACACACAGACACACACACAGACTCACAAACACACACAAACACACACTCCCTCTAACACACACACACACACAAACACACACACACACACATAGCCTGTGATCTGCTCTTAATGGGAGCCCCAGTCTTTTTCATCTTTCTTTTGTGTGTTACTTTTACCCACAGGCCCACTCTCCTACCCACCCACCGTCACGCCCCCCTCCCTCCCTGCACACACACACACACACACACACACACGCACACACGCACACACACACACACACCGAAACACACACACACACACACACACACACTCCCCTCTCCCTCCCCGACACTCTGAATTCCTTCTCCATGCAACACAGCTTGTTTCCTGATATTGCACATTGTTTGGCGACTTCAAACGGGGCCGTCTCGAACATGTGTCCATTTAGGAGCGTACAGGAATCCGCCGCGTCTGGTCTGCATTACGCCGTCCCACTTAAGCGCTAGCATGTGGGCAGGCTAATCAGAACATACATGTATTTACAGTACGGGGGCCCCCGCCTTCGGCCCCGTGCATGATGTGCTAAATAAGAGCGCAAGGGGGACAGTTCACCTAGGAGTGAAGCACCCATGGCCCTAGTGCTCCGTCACACAGTCTCCCAGGCCCCACAGTCTATCGGAATAATAGCATTGAACAAACAAACAAACAAACAAAACTAACAAAACAAACAAACAAACAAACAAACAAATAAATAAACAAACGCATACAAATATACATATAAATTGGTTTATTTAGTGAAATATATTATAAACTGTCAAATCTAACCAGCTAAGCTAGCGACTCACCTTATTGCTTATACCATGTTGTGTAGCATGTGCAACGTTACAGTATGCGTGAATTATGATAATATCTATCATTTATCATCATCATATATAATATCATCTATATTATAGATGATAAAGAATTATGATATAGATCTATTATATAGATATACTGTAGATGATATAGGAATCAATATGGATGGAAATGCATTTAAACTGGTGGTGTGTCCACTGAGGGCCACTCTGTAGGGTTTGACGCCAGCGCTGCGTGACTCTGCCAGTGTTCCGGGGCAGTGGAGGGCCTGGCTGTGGCTCCCTGGCCGGCTCTCTCTCAGTGCGTTTGAAGGAGTGGGTCCAGAGCCGCCAGACCCCGTGTGTGTGTTTAACCTCCGCGGCTCTGTCTGACAGCCAGGGCAAACGGGGGTCAGGAGCGGCCGGCCACGAGAACCAGCGCCAAGGGACACTGGGGGGAGAACTGAAATATGTCCTGCCTTTCAAAAGGGGTTCCCCCCAAGTGTGTGTGTGTGTGTGTGTGTGTGTGTGTGTGTGTGGATGTGTGTGTGTGGTATGCCTGAATGTAAGCCATGTACTCACATACTATACTGTACTGTCCGCGGTTCAGAAGCAGCAGTGGTAACACACTGTTTGATCTTGTTTAGAGATATACTGCAGGTGTGGTAAACTATCAAAGACACATCGTGTCCTATTGTTTCCCCCTCTCACTGAGGCAGGTACAGGTGCTCGATGTGTCCCTACAGGTTATTTTGGGCTCGGTATTTTTGGCCTCCGTGCGCAGCTGTCTTTGTAAACCCGCGGACCGTCATCAGACTAATTGGAAACACTTCTGGAAAAAGGAATACTTCTATTTCAGCCTGAGCGGACGTGTGTATCGGTGGAGGTCTTTGATGGCACAAAATCTGCTTTTACAGCCCGTTATTGATTCCCCTCCCGCCCCTCGCTACCCCCTTCTCTCTGTTCTCTTCCTCCTCACCGCCTCCTCGCATCAAATTAGAGAGGATCTGCAAGGTGCTGCTCATGAGAGCAAAATGAAACGATCGTAACTCACAAGGTTGACAATGGGGACCAGCTGAAGGGAGTGGGGTGGGGGGGGGGGGGGGGGGTTAGTGTGTGTGTGCGTGTGTGTGTGTGTGTGTGTGTGTGTGTGTTGTTACATGGCTTAGTGGGACTCAGTACTACTTCAGTGCTAAAAGCAATAGCTTGCATTTTGTGTGTGTGTGTGTGTGTGTGTGTGTGTGTGTGTGTGTGTGTGTATGAATGTGTGTAAATACACAGATGGAAATATTTGTGTGTGTGTGTGTTTATGTATTCTGTGTATGTTTCGGACTCTGAATGCTGAAATGTTTATGGATAAACATGTGTCGGTCGAGTCTTACTCACTGCAATTCTCTGTTGCCTTGCTGATATGAGGTTTTCACAAATTACATCTTTTACACGACCGAAAAGCAAACGATAAAAGTACTTAAAACTGGGTTGAATCGGTATAGATTATCCT
>NC_084998.1:22744271-22751771 GCF_963854185.1 Sardina pilchardus
ATGCCGGAGCGGCCAGGGCCGGAGGTACTGTAGCGTGCGGGTAGCGCTCGCTGGTCCTGCTCAGCCTGACCGATGCCTCTGGGGAGATCCTAATCCCCGTTCACCCGCTCTTTCGCGTCCCCCCTCCTCCCCGAGTTATTACACAGATCCCCTCACTCGGAGCCTGACCTATTGTCCGCGCTGACCAAATTAAAGTGCAAATCGCCCCTGTTATCATAATACCAGTGCCGTCAGTCATTACAAGGGCCACCGCTTTATATCGGGGGGGGGGTGGCTTCTTGACTCGGGCCAGTGCTATGCACTGCATTCTGCGTGCTAACGGATAGCACGCTATCTCTGAGTTTATTTAGGAGCTCCGGGTCTAGCCATATGCTTTTTGCTCTTATTCGCACAAGCTGTTGTATCCAGACAGCTTACACTCGGGTGTGTACTCAAATATATGCCATGGCATTGGCCGTTTACAGCATCTTAGCTTGGCTCCGGCAGGAGGCGGAGGGTGTAGTTGTGGGAGTCTGGGCTGCAGCAGCAGCGAGCGTTTGCAGACAAAGCCGCGCCAGCCTCTGGCTCCGCACACAGTGGGATGTGGAGCTTTCAGCAGTATTGGTTGAATGCGCGGGCATATGGAGACTGGCATCTCCTGGGCATCAGTGGGCACAGCAAGCTCCACCTCGCTCTCCCCTTTCTCTCACTCACTCTCGCTTGCTCTCTCTCTCTCTCTCTTTCTCTCTCCCTCACTCTCTCTCTCTCTCTCTCTCACTCACACTGTTGGCACTCTGGCAGCTTCTCTCCCTGGGATACGAGAGCCTTTCAAACATGAGTAATTGATGAATTGTATGCAATATGCAAATGTGAATGCATAAATCTCCTGACTGACAGCTTAATTTATGTGAGCCTTTAAGAATGCAGGATTAGATTTTAATTAAATATCTTCAAAGGCACCCTGACTCGTACATTTTTTTTTTCCTTCTCTTTTTTTTTTCACCCGGGCTGGTGGCTTTGTTGTTGTTTAAACCATTTCCCATTAAAAAATTTCAAATCAGATTTGCCCCTCCACCACCACCACCACCACCACCACCACCCACCTACCCCCACCCGCCAACCAGCACCCACCCTTCACCCAACTCAGCCCCTTAAACACTGCCCCCAACTCACACTTTCGTCCAAAGTTTTCCTGACTTACCAACCTCTGCCCCTCTCTTCCCCTCAATCAGTCAGGCTGTTATTCTTCTTAAGAAAGTAAACCAAACAAATAAAAACAAATCTGCAGTGCACAGCAGAGTTTATGGCCGTGTGTTTCCCAGTAGGGCCTTGACATTAGACTTGTGCCCCAACAGAATGGGCCCGTTGGAGACCGTTTGGCACCGGTCGTGAGACGAGGACCGGCGCTGCCACTTGGTCTTGTAGCGCATTCAGCGCCTTAGCGGAGAAGACTGAGCCGAACAAATCTCTGATCCGTCACAGCATCCTGCCCGCCGAGGAGGAGGAGGGACACTGGAGCCGCGAGCAAACGAGCGAACGAGCGAACACGCGAACGTGCCGCCGACCCGCTCCAAACCCCACCCACTCCCTCCGGGCAGGAGCTGCTTCTTAGGGGCGATGTCAACCCCCCCCCCCAATCCCTCCTTAAAAAAAAGACTCCTCCCACCACACTCGCTCTGCACCAATCCCGCATTGTTTCAGCGGCTCGGGGTGGGGGGGCGCGATAGAGAGACTAGGCAGAGAGAGACGTGCAGGTGTCTTCCTGCGCATGAATATTTAATGAGGGCCGTTTAAAAGATGACAAGGGCACATTTGTGAAACTCGCCGGGAATGAAAAGTGCTTAGTAACCCACTTTAGCGCCGTCTCCCCGCCCCGGCAGCACTGTCGCCGGGGATTTGCGGCGAGTGATTGGTGGCGGCGAGTGCACTGACAGGGTTTTTTCTTCCGTTGGCGAGAGGTGGGGGGGTGGGGGGAGTTGGGGCGGGGGGGGGGGGGGGGGTGGTGGGAGGGGAGCGTGCGGCAACGTGTGAATGACTTTTCACTGCCATCTGTTCTGTCTGCCCAACGGGACTCACCAAATCTGTGTTTGTGTGTGTGCCTCTCTCTCGGTGTGTGTGTGTGCGTGTGTGTGTGTGTGTGTGTGTGTGTGTGTGTGGAGAAAGGGGACTTGTGCTGTCTCCCAGTCTGTCTGTCTGTAGGTCTGTCTTGTCTGTGGAGAGGCCCCAGTGCAGTACACACAGGCACTCAAACACACACACACACACACACACACACACACACACAAACCCTCACACTCACACTTTCACACACACAAAGACTTGCACAAACTCAATCACACACTTAGACACAAACACTCACACTCACACTCACTCACTCTCACACTTAGGCACAAACATTCTCCCACTCCAATCTTTACACACACAAACACAGACACACACTCATGCTCACACTTTTTCTCACTCTCACACAACCACTGGGCATCATTAAAAGTGACAGAGAGGACACTTAAAGTTGACACCCTGTAGCCTAAGAAAAAAAAAGACCACTCATAATACACAAACAATCTTTTTGTACAAGGAATAGCTGCTAATAACGACTACTTAATTAAAAACAGTAGAAACGTTAACGGGTCACACGACTGGAATAAAGTGGAAAGTTGGGGAAATACCTCAAATTTAACGCAACGAGTATAACTCAACAAATATAGCCCCACAAATGTCACCATGGAAAACACAAAACAGTGAGGCTGCAAGTGTAGAGGAGTGATTTCCACTTGGAAGGACAATGTGCCGTTAAGATATGCGAGGTGTCCACTTAATCCCATTCTTAGATGAGAGGATCATTTCATTTAAGGAAGCACCTGTCCTGCAGGAGGAAAGAGCTGCTTGAACCCCAACAATACCCAGGCAAAGTGGGGCAGAATGAGCAAATGGCTTCAAGTGTCCCAGGGGGGGAGAGGGGGAAAGGGAGAGAGAGAGAGAGAGAGAGAGAGAGAGAGAGAGAGAGAGAGAGAAATGGAAAAAAAGCCTGAGTTCAGTACTAACGACTCTAGTGGGCGAGTTTTTTTTTTCAATCTCTCTCTCTCTCTCTCTCTCTCTCTCTCTGTCTCTCACACACACACACACACACAAATACATGCACACATACACACACACACAAACACACACACACTCACTCAGTGGGGCTCGGCCCATGCAGGAACGCGCGGAGAGAGAAAAAAAAAAAGGCGACACTGCCGCGTAATAAGAAGCCGAAACAAAAGATATTGTGCTGGTGGCTTCGCGCGCCCCGACTCACAGCCCCTGAGTGGATGGAAAGCCAAACACTCGGGAGGGGAAGAGCTCCTTTTCCTCCTCCTCTTTTTTTGGAGTCGTGGGCTGCGGCGGCAGCGGAAATGTCTGCTTACTGTACGCCGCTAACACGGGCGTCCAGCGGCCGTCTGCAGGTTTCCACCCCGGCAAGACCGGTCCAATCGCTCGGCGCGACGCTGAGTCCGATTCCTGGGCTGGGCTGGGCTGACCCCGCAGAACCTCACTCTGTCTGCTCTACACGGCTGTGCTCCGCCAGCTTGTTTTTTAATTTGGTTTCCTCTCCGGAAATGTTGACACATTATAGGAAAATGTTGGTAATTGATTGTTTTTCAAGACCACCACGTAGCAAGCATTATAAAGCACCTTGTACTGTACATTTTCAGCACTTGAAATTATTATGAGTTTTTTCATTTGTTTGGAAGAGAAAGGTTCACCAGCACAAAGTGATCACTAAAGTTGCACTTACTGTAAATTGGTATGCAAATATATTATTTACAAATAGCAAAATGGGACTTTGTTTAAGTTTTACATTATCTATTTTATTTTACTGTACTCGATTAAAATAAGTAATTACATTAGATAGATTAAATTCAACTCAATTTTATTGACTTTTTCACAGTCTTTTCTCAAAGAAGTTTATGTATCAGAGATAGATTTACAACTTGAAATAAACAGCTAAACAAACACATTAGCATTTGAACGATTTTCTTTTCCTTCTTGACCGTCTTGACAACAGTTGGGATGTGGGTGCACGTTTGGTTTGACTGCTGTAGACGCTGCCATCTTGGACATGCTACAGTTAACACCATCGAGCGGTCTTGAGTTACGCACTGGCTACACCCGCAAAAGTGATTAATGTTGATTGAGCCCCCCCCCCCCCCTCCCTTTCCCACTCTGTTTCACACGCTTGACTGTTCATAGTTTTTAATTGGATTAGTAAAAAGTGACAGTCGCGAGTGCTGTGCATTTTCATCGGTCCACTTTGAGCTGTTGACAGTCGGCGGCGGCGACGCCAGGGGAGGTGGGGAGGTGGCGAGGGGCTTGCCCGGCGGAGCGCCCCGGCCTCCTCGAGCGCGGTGTGGGTTCACGGGGAGTTTACCATCGATTGAAATGGCTGGCCACTCAATAGCAGATATTTGCACGTAATGGAGTCGTTTTACTCCAGAAACTGCCCCCTGGTCGCTCGCTCGCTCAGGCAGTATACAGTGTGTGTTGGGATGTACAGTATGGAGTTTGATGGAAGTTAAACCCTCCCAATCATCGTGTACTTTCCCCAGTACTTTATGACACATTTCTTCAGACTGTGCAGCATGGCAAAAGTCTCGCAGCAATTTGATGATTGTGTAATCTAAACAGCCCTATCTAGAACAGGTATAATAGTAGTGGTCTGGTATATTAAAATGTTTTTTTATATGAATGCTTTTATATAGATCCAAAACCCTTTTTAGAATAAATTCAGGTTGACATCAAAGGATTGTAAAAGCTTACAGATGCTCCATAAAGCATTGAGGGTATGATGTAAACGCACCGTCTTTTAGATTTAACTTTATGCTCCGTCTTGTTTATGAACATCAAATGTAGCTAGACAGAGAATGATCGTGAGCTGTTTTTTATTGATGTCTGACAAAATCAGTAGATCAACTGTGCCCACATGTTGATTTTTTCTATGACATCTCCACCTTGCTTGGACTCACTATAACGCCGCCATTTTCACATTGTGTCTAGATATGGAACCTACACTACCATAGCTATTCCACTAAAGAAAAATACAATAGTAACCTGGCTTTTAATCTTTTTGTTTTGTAATCTTTTTATCAGCCTATTTAAAATTAAAATTCTCAGTCTACTGTTTTTGTATTATATGTGTGTGCATGTGCATACTTGGTCTAATGTTCATGGTAGACAATGGTGATGAGGTATTTCCCTTTGTCTGGGTCCGCATTGGTGTATATTCCTGTGTGGGAAATATGTGTGGAAGTATCATGTATGGATGTGAGTGTGACAGAGGGATTAATACAGGATGTGTGTGTGTGTGTGTGTGTGTGTGTGTGTGTGTGTGTGTGTATGTGTGTGTGTGTGTGTGTGTGTGTGTGTGTGTGGGTGTGTGGGTGTTTATGTGTGTGGGTTTGTGGGCGTGACAGGGATTAAGCAATGAGCAATGGTGTGTGTGTGTGTGTGTGTGTGTGTGTGTGTGTGTGTGTGTGTGTGTGTGTGTGTGTGTGTGTGTGTGTGTGTGTGTGTGTGTGTGTGTGTGTGTGTGTGTGTGTGTGTGTGTGTGTGTGTGAAGGTTTGGAGGAGGTGTTGGGTGTTGTTGCATAACTTGAGGAAAGTTTTAGCTTGCTTCCCACTTCCTGTCCCCTTGGGGGCAGGAATCTCATCGCTCGGATTTTACACACGTACACAGGTACAAACACACACACACACACACACACACACACACACTTAGAGGGGGGAGAGGCTGTACAATGGACGTAAAATAGAGAGAGAGAGAGAGAGAGAGAGAGAAAGAGAGAGAGAGAGATATGAAAACAATGTGCCTGTGCGTTGCCGAGCCCTTATCAGATAGCGTCCTGTAGGAATATGAGACTTCAAGGCATGTGCTTTTTTGGAGCCGATCGCTATCTGGCGTTCCAGGGGGCCACATTTGTATCCTGGGTCTCCTGTGTGTTCTATCGCTGCTGGATCTCAGACTACCTGCCACTGCCTAATACCCACACCCATACCACATGCATCTGTGCGTGTGACAGAGAAGGAGGCTGTGTGTGTGTGTGTGTGTGTGTGTGTATGTGTGTGTGAGAGAGAGAGAATGAGAAAGAGAGAGACTTACTGTGTGTGTGTGTGTGTGTGTGTGTGTGTGTGTGTGTGTGTGTGTGCACACTGTTTGTGTGTGTGTGTGCACACTGTTTGTGTGTGTGCTTATAGGCAAGGAAGGGTGATGGGTATTACAATAGCTTGTATTTATGTTATAGCACACAGGCCAGGAAGCAGTGTGTGCGTGTGTGTATGTGTGTATGTGTGTGTGTGTGTGTGTGTGTGTGTGTGTGTGTGTGTGTGTGTGTGTGTGTGTGTGTGTGTGTGCGTGTGTGTTATTTTGCGCAGCGCAAATGTATGTAGGCCAGCGAGAAAGAGAATGAGACAATGTATGTGTTTGTTTGTGGGGGGTAGGATGACTGCACCATGCTGTAATGGAGAAACCTTTTCATTGGTCACTGATTGGCCACTGATTCACTTGGCATTGCGTTATAGCTATTTTTCTTCTGTGTCACTGAATCAGGACATTCTACAGGACTTTACTTTAGAGACTTAGCCCTGGCCTTCACATAATGCCTTTAGATTTGTGATTTATATACTATAGCGTAAATTTTTTTTCTAAAGAGGTAAAGCATGGCCTATTATTTATTTTCTCTCTCTCTACCTCCCTCGCGCACTCTCTTTCTTTCTGCCTTTTTCTCACGCTTCCATTAAAGCAATTAGAAATGTTGTTTACAATATCTGTGAACACTGGGATCATTGTTTACCAGAAATCTAAATTGTGTGAAGGATGTCTTTGGACAACAGTGCACTGACAGTTGAATTTTGTTAATATATGGTGTAATGAACTAAACTGCGTTTAAATATGTCTAAATATGTATTTATTTCATTAAATGAATTACAGTTTTATAACCAGGTCCTTCTCTCTCTCTCTCTCTCCTTCTCTCTCCCCCTGTCTCAGCTCCAGGCCCGGTCGTCCTCCCAAGCGTTCCCTGGGGGTACCCATGCAGGACACCTCCAGGCTCCTGCCCCATGGTGTGCACGGCCTGCTCTCCCCCGGCCTGCTCTCCCACACAGGTGAGTCACCGCCCCCCTGTCCTCCTTCCTGGGCCTCCTCTGGCCATCCCGACCCCCCGATCCTCCACCCCTGTCCCTCCACACCACCAGCACTACCACTTCCTTACAGCTCCTCTGTTGCCTCCCAAACATCTAGTCCTACCAGCTAGGATGTGTCTCAGTCCCTCGGTGCACACAAGTGTACACACACACACACACACACACACACACACACACACACACACACACACACACACACACACACACACACTTAGAGGGGGGAGAGGCAGTACAATGGATGTAAAATAGAGACACACCACCACCACCATCTCCTTACCTCTCTTGCCCCCCAAACATCTAGTCCCAATAGCTGGGGTGTGTCTCCCCCTCCCCCCCCCCTCT
>NC_084998.1:22754271-22759271 GCF_963854185.1 Sardina pilchardus
ATGGAGTTGTCGGTGTGTGTGTGTGTGTGTGTGTGTGTGTGTGTGTGTGTGTGTGTGTGTGTGTGTGTGTGTGTGTGTGTGTGTGAGGGGTGGGGGGGACAGTATTCCTGAAAGCCCCTGCATTAAGTTAATGGGACATCCTGCTGATCTGTTCAAGAGAGGCTCAGTGTTGTTTTTTTCCACTGCTACAGACAAACCACACCGTTATGTATTCATGAGGGAGGGAGCTCACACACCACAGGTAACGGAGGACAGAACACACTCGCCGACCTCTCACACACGTGTCAAAGGACCGTACACACACACACACACACACACACACACACACACGGCCTCTCTAGTGTCTGTCATCATCTTCAGCATCTTAATCTTCGTCCTCACCGTCATCTTCCTCATGATCCTCAGCACATTTTTTTTTATTACAATTCTAATTATTTGTCGCTGTTGATGTTTTTGTTTGATCATGAGGATAGATGACACTCAGACACATCAGAGCGGTGCGTCGTCTGTCTTCGTCTCGTCGTGAACTTTAAAAATCAGTTCAGACAACTGCAAGGGAATTCGCTTGAGAGAGACCAGTGGAAAAAAAAAGAGAAAAAAAATCCAAAGAATTTAATTAGCAAATGTACTAATAATAGTCGGCATCACTTGGCAGTGAACATGTGTGACAAACGCTGGGTTGCACGAGGCGGCAGTTACTCGGAGTAAGAGCACATTTTCGACTGCGCCTTAACAGATTTTGATCAGAGTTGTCGTTTAATTATTACCAGCAATTTGCGCTGTTATTTCCACCTAATGCTACAATTAGTCACCCCGGAGGAGCGGGTGCTGGTGATTTAATGGCGTCTGATCGTTGCTCTGTTGCGGAGAGATCTGTCCCGCTGAGGGAGAGAGAAATTGGGAAGTGCTCACTGGGGACCGACAGTTGTTTCCTTTTTTTTCTGTTTTGTTTTGTTTCTTCCACCCCACCCACCCCACCCCACCATCCTCCTCCTCTTTTCTTCTATTCCTCCTCTTCCAGTGAGTCCCTCATTGGCAGCTGCACGAGCGGAGGAGCGGAGAGAAAGAGAGAGGAAGAGAGAGAGACACAGAAAGAAAGAGGGAGAGAGGGGGGGAGGAGAGCACAAATGGCACAAATGCGAAGCGCGTGTTAGTGGGTTTTGTTTTGGCGTTTGGTTTCCTGGATTGCTGTTGACAGAAACATCAGAAGGCTCTGCTGCTCCGGGGAACTGAGCAAACAGCAGGAATTAGGATGCCCCCCCCCCCCCCCACACACACACACACCCCCACCACCAACCTCCCTCTCCCTCCACTCCCGCCTTAACACACACACATACACACACACACACACACACACACATACACACACACACGCACACCCCATCACCACCACCACCACCACCACCCTGTACTGGCTCAGTCATCATGTAAAACATGAGTCCCTCTTCTCCACTTGCTCTCTCAAAGAGCAATTCACTGCCTAGTCCACGGAGACAGAGGAGGAGAGGGTTAGCTTTAATATGTAGACAAGAAGGGGGGAGAAGAGGGAGAGAAAGAGAGAGAGAGACAGACAAACAGAGAAAGCGAGAAGGAGAAGAGAGAACAAATCTGCATGGGCAGAAAAAGGGAGGGGGGGAGAGCGAGAGAGTGAGTTGCAGAGAAAGAGACAGAGAGGAGAGCGAGAGAATTGCGAGGTGAGACCTGGAGCCACTTTAATGTGCCTTTATTGAAACATCAACAACCACTTCGGTCTTCATTAAAGTTTCAACAAACCATAACGCGCCTCGCTAGCAAACGCAAGCGAAAGCTGCCATTACATTACGGTGCCGAGCGAACGAGCAGTCCCATAACGCACCTCGCCAGGGAGATAGAGAGACACAGAGAAAACGAGATGAAGAGATAAACTGATGAAGAGAGATCGGAGCGATAGGAGCGACACTTTTGGCACTCCGGGCTTCTGATGTTCCACTTCCAAAAATCTTCACATAGATAAATATCTGTCACTCTCAAACATTTTAGTTGCCGTTGCCAAAAAAACATGAAGTGTTGAAACATAATCCCGGTGTGGCCTAAATATGCTCAAAGTGGCACCACACACACTGTAAGGTCGTGTGATGAGTGTTCGAATAAATAAACATGCCGGTGTAATTAATGTTTCACTGCTTGGCAGACCTTTTTTGGGAGGTGCTGGAGGGAGGTGCTTTTTCCCCCTCCACTAAAAAGGAGGAAAGATAGAAAGAGGAGGAGGAGGAGGAGGAGGAGGAGGAGGAGGGGAGAGAGAGTGTCTGGTCACTCCCCTCGCTGCTCCTCTTCCTCACCCCCCTGGTCACTGCACCTCCATCTCCCTGTTGGGTGCTGATGAAAGATAAGCAGAGACATGCTGTACCGATGGGGGCTGATGCTGCCTCTCTCTCTCTCTCTCTCTCCTGTTTTCCTTCTTTTTCATCCATCTGTCACTCTTTCTCTTTCTTCTTGCTTCTCTTCTCTGCCTCTCTCTCTCTCTTGTTTTCTGTCACTTAGGTTTGGACACACACACACACACACACACACACACACACACACACACACACACACACACACACACACACACAAACACAAACACAAACACACACACACACACACACACACACACACACACACACACACAGGTCTAAGCCTTTCCCGCTCGCATTCTTGAACAAATCCTCACACACACTTGCATTGTCTCTACCTTTCTGTCCTCCATCATACTCTGACACTCACACTCTGTTCTATCCCTCTCCTTCTCTTTTTCTGTCTTTCTGTCCTTCTTTCCTCCCCCCTTCTCTCTCTCTCTCTCTCTTCTCTCTCTCTTTCCCTTTCTCTCCCTCTCTGTGGGTGAAAACAATCGCAGGGCCTCGCCGGTGACTTTGATGAATGGCATGTCCCACTGGGGGCTGCTCCTCCATCTGCTGGCCCCCCCTGAAAACTGGGAGGAGTGCCTGCTACCCACCCACCCATCTCACCACACCCCTACCTCCGCCAACCCCACTTCCCAGCCCAGTCCCCCCACCCCACCCCACCCCAGTCCACTCCAGCCCAGCCCGGTCCCCCCACCACCCTCCAGTCCCCCCTTCCCATTCTGTCCACACTCACTCCACTCTGATAAATAGAGTGCAAGTCTGTCTCTGCAGTCTCATAGCTCTGCTCTCTTCTCTTTTACTCTACTCTCTTTTCACCTGCTCTCTTCTTCTGTCTTCTCCTCTCTTCTGTTTTCATGCTGGGCTTTTTAGCTCTCTCTCTCTTTCTCCCCCTCTTTCTCCCTCTCTCTCTCTCTCCCTCCCTCCTTCTCTCTCTTCTCTCCCTATGCTATACTATTGATCTCCCTAACGGAGACCTGGCCTGTTCAGGACACGTTGTGTGTGAGATTTCATTTGTAGATTTGATTTGATTTGATTTATTTATCCTTGACTGTTTCAGTTAATTATATGAATATTATTATCATGTTAGCTAAAATGTAATAATGCTGATTGTCATTACAGTTTGATGAATGGAATAGCGGATAATAAATAAACAAATTAAACACAAGTTAAATATGCATCAGATGTAGACTCCCTAAGATAATAAAGACGCATACAAGTACATACTGTAATATGACAGTGATGAAGTGTGTGGGTGTAAGTGCACTTCCTTCTGAGGGGGCCTGGCACAGGACACACACTTCGCTACCGAGAGAAAGCCGCTGGCTCCTGCTCACCCACCGCTCACACACACCGCTCACACATCGCCCTGGTTTCTAGGAAACGTGGAGAAAAAAAATGGGGGGAAAAAAGACAACCAGACAACAGACAGAAAATAAGTGCTTCTAGTTGTCTGTTTAATTGTGCTGTGGAGATGCTGCAGCTGGGGCGGGGGGTGGGGTGGGGGGGCTGGGGGGGTTCTGCCTAGCGGTGCGGAGGGCCCAGGGGCCGCACACGGCACACGGCACACGGCACACGGCACACGGCACACGGTACCACCGTAGCGCCACCATGGTGCGCTGGAAAGGGTTAAGGCTGCCGGAGGAGTAAGCGGGAATAAATAAAACATGGAGATCTGTTTAGTGACATATGGGCCGGCCCAGCCCTCAAACATGCTAATGAAGCAGAGAGCCAGGGACCTACTCAGGGAACGAGAGAGAGAGAGAGAGAGAGAGAGAGAGAGAGAGAGAGAGAGAGAGAGGAGAAAGAGGGGAGAAAGAGGGAAAGAGGGGAGAGAGAGAAAAAAAAGAAGGAAGAGGGAGAGGGAGAGAGAGAGGGATATAGATATCACAAGCAGTTGGTAACCGATGAAAGAGAGATAGAAGGCCCTAATCTGTGTTCCCTCAACCGTTTGAGTGTCTTAATAGAGACAAAACACTACAGAGGGAAGGGGAATCACTTAAAGAAATCTTAATATATATATATTATAATAAATATGCACACACACACACACACACACACACATATACATATATTTATTTAGGTGTATATAGTTGCTAAGGCCGCCAGCTACTAGTTCATTTTGAAACACTCCCAAGTATTTCAAGTGCCCTACGAGCCCTGTATCTCCACCACAGATATATGCTATCTAGTGTTGCATACCTGACATTCCTCCAGTGTGCCCTCGCCATGAAACATTTCTGGCGCGTTATGGAGGCCAGATGTCTCCGCCTTACATCACAGATTGATGGAGTGAGTTGCAGGCTGCACAGGGGATGGGGGATCCGCCCGGAGAAGAGCAATAAGCAGCTTTGCTTTTTGGAGGAGGGGGGAACACATGCTGATTGCACATATGCATGGGATGGGGTGGGATGGGGCGGGATGGGTTGGGATGGGGGGGGGGGGGGGTGGGAGTGGGGGGGATCAGATCGTGTAGGTGGTAGTAGAGCTCACAGATATCCCTGTTTAATGAAGGATCAGGGATACGTGTAAGTGTGTATGTGTGTGTGTGTGTGTGTGTGTGTGTGTGTGTGTGTGTGTGTGTGTGTGTGTGTGTGAGAGAGAGAGAGTATGTGTGTGTGT
>NC_084998.1:22774271-22776771 GCF_963854185.1 Sardina pilchardus
CTTATCTGGTCAAAATTGCACTGTCCTAACTCTTCCCGTTATGAAATGGTGTGTATGTTTTGGGAGTAAATTACCAAAATTGTTATGGGTAGACATAATATCATCAAAAGGGTTAAGAGACATTCTTTTGAAATGAAACTATGTGCCTATTATTTTACAATGGACAGCAGCAATATCGTCTCCTCCAAAAAAAAAAAAAAAAAAAAAAATTCAATTAAGTCGTTTTAAAGCAGTGCATTCAGCAGCTGATCAAAAGAGCAGGGAAGGGGAGAAAAAAAAGCCTCCTTCAGATTCCACCTCGCATATTCTCCCTTTAATCAAAGGGGCGCCCCGTGCGGGATATGAAAACGGCCAATTGGGCAGGACGTGATGAAGGAGGCCGACCATCGGCTGGCCCGTGTCTGACCCCCATCGCGGGAGCGCAGGTACAAAAGCCGCCACTGTAGCCGGACGGTCGGCGGGAGACGGAGGTGGAGGAGGCGTCCTGCGTCCAGTTAGCGATTAGCCCCTGAGATTGGCCTGTCAGCTCGGGCTGGGAGATGGGGTTAGGACGGGTGGACGCGTGCGCCAGGAGAGAGGACAAGCGAGTGAAGGGAAAGGAAGCGAATAAAGAAAGAGAGAGAGAGAGAGAAGGAAAGAAAGAAGGAAGGAAAGATGGATGGATGGGCTCCTTCGCTCACTGCCCCTGTGCTCTCTCTCCCTCTGTCCCCGACTCGTCTTGTTAGAGAGGGGGGGGCGCGCAGGGCAATGGGGGGAGGGGGTTGTTTGGGCGAAGGGTGTGTGTGTGTGTGCGATCACTCGACTCGAAGGGGCCACACTCTTCAAAGGCCGTGAGGGGTGGACGCGGGTGGACGGGCGGGCGGGCGGGGTGGGGGGTGGAGAGACGAGCGGAGGGCCCCGCGGTGTGTCCTCCACATCTGAGGCGCCATATGAAAGGCAAACAATAAGCAATCTGTTTGTCCGGCCCGGGCGAAACCTGCCGCTCCGCTTTCATCCGCCGGCTCCCATTTCGGCTGGGGTCGCGACTTTAGTCAAACATCAATTACGGCCACGATGGCCCGTTTGATCTGGGGGCCCTCGCGTCAGCGTGGAGTCAGGACAGCGGGAAAATGCACTAAGACAATACGCTGATTGTGTGCACTGTAATGTGTCCTTTTCTTCTTCTTTCTTCTTCTTCTTCTTCTTCTTCTTCTGCTTCTTTCTTCTTTTCTTTTTCTTCCTCTTCTTTCTTCCCTCTTGCTATTTTCTGTGCCCGTCATGCTCTATTGGGTCCAGTTGTCTCTGTCTTTAATGTAACTTGCTTCAAAAGGCATCCTCACCCTCCATTCCTTCACCCAACCTCGCAGTATATTCATATGTGACAAGTGAGTGTGTGTGTGTGTGTGTGTGTGAATGAGAGGCCCTCCCTCTTCATTTCAAACCTATCAGTAATATTGAGCTCACCAAAGACAGGAAAGTGGAAACCATAAAGGTTTTGTATTTACTTTTCAGGTTTTGATTTCAGCACCAAGTAAAAGACACGCTGGTTACTACTTTCATATTGTTTCACATTTTTATAGCTTAGCTAAGTACAGTTGAACCAGGAATGCAAAATCTAATTTTTCACACAGGTGTTCAGATTCAAAATATTGTCTAGCGGTTCTAAGAAACTGTTCTACTCCAGATGTGTGTGAGTTCCCTTTGGTATGGCTTAGGTGCGGTACTCTGTGTGTGCTCGCGAGCGTGGCTCTACTGTATATGTTCCTGTCAGCTGTTTCTCTGTCTCTCCATCCATCTCTCGCTCTCGCTCTCCGTCTCTCTGTCTCTCTGTCGCTCTCCATCTTTCTGTCTCGTCTCCGTTCTCTGGCGCGTCCCCTTCGGGTTCCGCGGGTGCCGCTTGATTCCGTGCTGCAGGAGGAGAGGTTCTTCTCTTCGCGTTTCCTTCCTCAAAAAGCCCGTACAGCTGTGTGTCTTGACAAGGCGGCGGGATTAGGCAACCAAATGAACTCGTAATAAAACGAATCAATCACGGTGACGTTCTGTTTAAACGTGGCTATTGAAAACATTTCGCCGGTTTCCTTGGGTGCGCACCGCGGGCCGGGCCCTGAACACGTAAAAATAGCATCGGCCTTGTTTTTAATGTAAACCCTCGAAGGAGCTTCATTTGTCTATGCCTGTAACACACACACACACACACACACACACACACCCTCCTTTCATTTTCTCTCTGTGCCTATTTGTATCTGTTTCTCCGAGTTTCTAGTAATTATCCTATTTATTTGTCTTGTCGTGTCTTGTGAAAAACGGGAACACACAGCTCCTAATTTGTTGCCACGGGTGTTTGTCAGTGGGAAAAAAAGAAATGAGAGTGTGGAGTTAGTTTGGTCAAAACACATTTGCCTCGCAGGCAGAGAGACTCTTGATTTTATATTCTTAACAATATTAAATGTTGCACAAACGTCTCCCTTTCGTTTGTGTTTCTGCCTGCGTCTCCAGTTTAAGGCAATAGCACTAATGAATT
>NC_084998.1:22781771-22796771 GCF_963854185.1 Sardina pilchardus
TTCAAGTTGGAATGTGATCTAGCGCCTCACATCTCTTAAGTTAAACAAACAGCTTCAGAAGGTCTCCCGCCAACTTTAACCCCTTACGTCTCTCTCTTGCGCCGCCAAGCCACTGATCCCTAGACGACAGCTGCGGAGCCTGATGTCTCTGTTTTTCTCCCCTCCTCTCTCTCTCTCTCTCTCTCTCTCTCTCTCTTCTCCTCTCTCTCTCCCTCCCTTGTGCTTCTTTTCTCCTCTCTCGCCGTACCCCCTTCTTCTTTTTTTTCCTTCTTTTTTTCTTCTTTTCTTGTTCCTTCCTTCCCGGGAGCTGTATTTTTTTGGTCCTGTCCCTCTCTGATGGCAAGCTGTTTTTTTGTGAGCAACATCAAAGAAGTGGCTAATCTGTGTTTTCCCCCCTCCTTGTGGATTGGCCACAAGTAAGAAGGGGGGGAAAGAGAGAACGAAAACCCTGAGCTATCTGCATGAAGCAGTTCTCAGAGATAGGCTCGATTTCAATCTCTCTCACCACTCTCTCACTCTTTCTCTCTCTCCTTCACTCTCTCTCTCACTCACTCTCTCTCCTCTCTCTCCCTCTGCACTTTTCTCTCTCAAATGGTGACCTCTGTCCACTTGAGTGAGGTCACTTTATAGTGGACTAAATAAATAAATTATTAAGGAACAGACTGACACTCCACTCTGCATTTTTTGGAGCGATAGAAAGAGAAGTGGCTTGATCATTTGATTTCTGCCAAACGGCAGAACGGTTACTTGGCTTTGCTCGAAACCTTTTAAACTGCTCTCTCTCTCTCTCTCTTTCTCTGTCTCTTGGGCCAATATCAAGGGTGTTTTTTTTTTACTTTATTCTCTCCTTTTTCTTTTAAGAGTTGCGTTTTTATTAAGAATCTGGCAGACCAGAGAGCAGACCAGAGGCAGCGGCTGCAGCCGTGACGACGGCCGTCCGGCTGAAAGGACGCGGCTGCTTCTCGGGGGTCGTCGCACAGAAAAGCCACGGCTCCCGCCCGCCGCCTGAGAAACGCTGTCTTTAAATATAAATATGCCTCTGAAACCCTGTTAACAAGAGAGGGCGAGAGAGACCGAGAGCGAGGGAGAGAGAGAGAGAGAGAGAGAGAGGAGAGAGAGGGAGAGAGAAGGAGAGAGGGAGAGAAGAGAGTGAGAGAGAATGTGATTGAGAGAGAGAGAGAGAGACAAAAAGGCCAGACCCAAAGAGAGAAAGAGAAAGATAAAGTGTATGTGCGTGTGTGTTTGTGTGTGTGTGTGTGTGGAGTGTGTGTGTGTGTCACGGTGTGTGTGTGTATGTGTGTGTGGGGGGGGGGGCGAGGAAGGGGCAAAAACGAGGGGAAAAAGGCAAAAGAGGAACATGTGTTTCTGGTGGAGGCGGCGGCAGAAGAATAGCAGAGGAGAGCGGCCCGACTCATTGGCCTAATGGAGAGCTGTCAGGAAAAATCACCGTCACAAATGACATCAGAGGAGGACTGATATATTTTTTTGCAGAGCGACTGACAAGTTAAAAGAGAAATCCCATGCATTATTTAAAGAGGCTCAGGAGGCTGTCAGGCACGTGATTTGCCGAGTTAGCAAAAACCAGGTGTGGGTGGAGAGGGAGAGAGAGAGAGAGAGAGAAAGAAAGAGAGAGAGAGAGAGAAAGGGAGAGAGAGAGAGGAGGTGGAAACTCACAGACAGTGTGCGAGGAGGTGTGTGTGTTGTGTGTGTGTGTGTGCGCCCGCGTGCGAGTGTGCACATATGCATGTGAGTGTGTGAGTGTGTGTGTGTGTGTGTGTCTGTATGTGTGTGTGTGTGTGTGTGTGTGTGTGTGTGTGTGTGTGCATGCATGTTCGTGCATCTGTACGTGTGCATGACCAAGTTCCAAAGTAGCAAACTGGTCAGCACTTTCTACTTCTCCGTCTCTCACCTCATTTAATCTCCGCTGCACTCCGTGCTTGGAGTGCTTTGTCATTGGAGGGCGTCTCTTTCATTAGGCTGATTGGGGGGACACCGTGGAGGAAAGCTCTTAGCCAAGGTCATCCTCTCGCAGTAATCTTACCTGAAAACCAAACAAAACAGATCAGATTTTACACCTGTTTCATCGTGGCACAGCACAAACAAGTCTACGGGGGTAAAAGATTACTCGCTGTGGTAACGTACAACATAGCGAGACAAAGAACAGATTTTTTTTTTGCTTGTTCATATGTAGTTCCACAGACATCAGTCGATGAAGTCTGCTGTCGTTTTCATCGACTGGAGCACGTTTTTTACTTCTGTTTAATGTCTCATATCATAAATAAAAAAGTGTCCTTGAGAAAGAGTGCCTGCGAAAATAATTTATCTTTATCATGTCATATCATACGCAAAAAAAAAAAAAATATATATCCCTGAGACAGAATACAAGGAATGGTTTTCATCATGTAGATGGAACATTCGAGCCCGCTGATCACTGATTCTACACTCTGTCATCAGTTATGTAGAGCCTTGAAATGTGCACATGGAAAATGGACAGAGCCTCCTCCTCCTCCTCCTCCTCTTCTCTCCCTCCACTCCTCCCAGTCTTCCCTCGCTTCTCTAATCTCTCTGTAACCGGAGAGGCCTCTCCTCTGTCGTCTGGCCGATAGACACCGTCACTCGATCCACAGGAGCGGTTTGTTTTCCGTAAAATATTGACTGTGTGGAGAGCGAGGGGATGATCCTCGTTGGGCTTGTGGGTTGAGGAGGGGTGGATCGGCTTACAATGCCCCCCCCCCCCCCCCCCCCCCCCAGCTCATCCCACCCCCCCAGACAACTTTTCCACAAGGAGCAGAGGTCGCCTCTTGAACTTGGATAGTACAGTAGATTGAAGATTGGGTGTAGGTGATTTGTGATTTATGATTTGTGTCATTCGTAGACATATTTTTACTTTAATGGCTTGTTCATTCACTAAGAAATTGTGAGTATCCAGCTTGTACTGTACTTCCTTTTCTGTCTTTATTTTATTCATTAATATTTTATCATTTTATTCGCTGTTGTTAAAA
Source organism: Sardina pilchardus (assembly GCF_963854185.1). Lineage (NCBI taxonomy): Eukaryota > Metazoa > Chordata > Actinopteri > Clupeiformes > Clupeidae > Sardina > Sardina pilchardus. The sequence continues at coordinate 22,784,774 of NC_084998.1, forward strand.
CATTGTGATCAAAACATTGGTTCAGCATTCACTGATTTTTAACACCACTAGATTTGTTTTCATATTAGCCTGTCTTGTAATGTGTAGCTGTGTGTGTGAGCACATCCATATGCTATGCATCGGCAAGATGATATATGATATTTCACCACCTCATTCACTCTCTCTGATAAGACTTCGGTTGTGCCTTGTGAGGACAAAAATATGCTCTTATAAGATCACATTGCACGGCGTAGACAGTGACCCTGAAGTCTGCAATTCTTCACAGACATGACACTCGCCGCAGTTAAGTGACGTGATTTTCAAAGCTTCATTGCAACTCAAGTGGTCAATCAATAATGTGTCTTAATCTCATTCGTCACTGATGGTTTTTTGAAATGGAACAGCAGTCGGAGGAATGAAAGCCCCCCCCGAAATAGCGTGACCTCTTTTTGCGCTCGGGTCCGCGGGCCTGAAAAGAAGAGGGGTGGCACAAACAATATTTATGGATCAAAGAACCGCTGTCACCTCGGCTGGCTGGCCTAAGTGCCGCCGCTCTCCACTGTCTCCGTATCCTGCTGACGTATCAGAAATCTGGCCATTCTTTTGTCCTTTAGCAGAAATATTCCCCCATGTTCCCAGCATCAGAAATTAATGTTCCATAAATCATCTGTCTCAGTAGGACAGAGGCCACACACACACACACACACCCACACACACACACGCACGCACACACACACACACACACACACACACTGACCACTGTGAGGATGGGCTGCCCACCACTGGAGATTTCTCAGAGTACACACATGCTCACACTGTCACACACACATTTTTGAGCACACACACACACACACACACACACACACATACACTCACAGATATTTATGAACACACTCACTCACTCACATGTGCAGGCGCACGCACACACACAAACACACACTCACGCATGCACCGATACACGCACATATACAGATATTCATAAACACTCTGACACCGCACACACACTCAGATATGCTTTCACACACTCACAAATCCAGACAACCCTATTTTTGCATGTGTGCAGTATGCCTCACACTAAAGCACATGTCACAATTCAGTGTGCACCCTTATGCAACCCTATCAGCCTTGTTGGCAACACTTTAGCTAAACCCAGTATCCACAAAGCATTATGAACACATTTAATGTAATGTTAATGAAATATTCACCATGCATTGTAGCGACTAAGTTTACACTATTCATTTTACATGACTGCTCTCATAAAGCTTTATAAGCCATACACACCATAAAGAACGTGTGGTGAAAACAACATTTGACATAAGGCAAAAGTGTTATCTTTACATTATATTACAGTTTTTTACAATCGCTTTGCTACTATTTTCAGAACCTTGATGTCATTTTTCACAACTCTAGACACAAAACTCACAACGGTTATCACTTGTAACACAGGCTGTCTAATGTTCAAAACATTGGATTGTGCATTCACATCTTCAAAGACATCTTGCACTTGCACAATCATTGGTTCAAAAAACAAATTTACTGTGAAATGCCACTGAAACATAACTATAGATCACCCGCACACAAGCAACCCATAGTTTCATTGTGTCATTGTTCGTACAATCATTAGATATAGTAGAACAAAATAGGTGATACAGGTTTCATTATGGGACTACATGTACAGTACAGTAAACACATCTCTGTAAAACTACTGCAGTAGTAGACAGAATACTACTGACAAAGTGGAATCATCGAACAAAGTTTGTAATATATTGATGCAAAACACTACAGTACAATCACAACATAGGTTTATTTGAATTAGCTATGAAATAGAAAAGAAAAGACAGCCTGATGAAAAGATAAAATATACTGTAAAAAATATATGTTTTATTTTACGTATATAAAGATATACTGTAAAATATTAGGCTACATCCATGGATATTGTAGTCTAATTGGTTCATGCTCCACGTTCATGCATAACAGTGAATCTCGTTACAGTATCTTGAAACTTTCATGATTTGCAGTAAACATGGAAGATTGTGTGTCTGTTTCCATACAACTATGCATTAAGACTAGAGTAATGCAACAGTTACTTATCATTTTGGGCAGTTGTATCAATTGATAGTTAGATCATTGTAAGGAAATGAATAGACACTCATTCGAAATGTAATGTGTGAATTGCTTTTTAAAATAGTAGTACTTTGATGTTAAGTTGTATCATATTGAACAGGTGCGTTTTGTTGAATGAACAAATGATCCAAGTTGTATGCATATTGTATCCAAGCAATTGAGAAAAGGGTTAGAGTTTTGAAAAATGTGCATTTTGATCATTGGTTGTGAATTTTGTATCTAGAGTTGCGAAAAATGACATCAAGGTTCTGAAAATAGTTGCAAAGCGATTGTAAAAAACTGTACTTTTACTCTTACTATGACTATTATACTTACTACTGTAAAACACAAATATTTACTATAAGCTTAATATACATATAGATGCACTGTGGTAAAATTAGTTTAATATTCAACATTCTTTTAACATTCAAAATTCAAAATGACCGAAAATGGCTGTGGAGCATACCAATGAAATTCCCTCATGTCGTAGACTCCAAATGCTAATAAAGATAGACATTTGTGTAGACTAAACTTACGTCAGTCATGAGGCATTGTGATTCGTTGCTTTACAGAATCAAGTGAAGTTTTGCACCTTTGTCTTTGACCGTCTTTGGTGAGTGTCTCTATATGGAAGACTTGTGAGAGAGAGAGGAGAGTTGTTAGTGTCACTTACAAATAGACAGGTATGAGGATTGAGTAGTGAAGGTGAAAATGCAGAAAGACATGTCTGAACCTCTCCATGAACACATTCAGCCACAGCCATGAACATTCATGCACGCACACACACATGTACACACACACACACACACACACACACACACACACACACACACACACACACACACACACCTACACACACACACACACACACACACACACACACACACACACACACACACACACACACACTGCATTTAGTCTGAAACCCTTGGCCCTGCTAATGGGACGGTTCCTGTCGGTAATGAGATGTGGGAATTGCCCGCTCTTCCGACCAGATGATACTGTATTAACGGACCGGGGCACGCACAACGAACGGGGGGTCCACGCGGCGCTCCCCCGCCACCCCCCCTCCTCCCTTCCCCCTCAGCTCCGGATCATTTTTCATCCGGACTGACACAGGAGCCGGCGCGAGTGTCCGAGAGGGGATTGATTCCAAATGAGCCTCGAAACGACGCCTAATGAAAACCTGTTAAGCTCCCCAAAACTCCTGTTCCAAACGCCAAATGAGCCGAGGCCAGTCAGAGGAGAACACCTGACAGGTCCCAGGCCTGCTTTGAGATGGAAGTTTCTAGAGCCCCCCCCCCCCCCCTCCTCTCCTCCCAAAGATGATACAAGCCAGCAGCTGACTTGTGTGACAATTCCCATGTTTTCGGGAGGCTCTCTTAGCCATCACCTTCTCTACTTCTCTACTGTCTTTCTTTTCTTTTTACACCTCTTCCTCTACAGTCCATCCATCTCTTCCTCTCTCATTGTTTTTCCACCTTTTCTCCCTCTCTTGTGCCCTCTCTCTCTCTCTCTCTCTTTCAAAACCGATCTTTTGGTGGCGCTCATTGATATGTAAACGCATGGGCCCATATCAAAGAGACATCTTCCTCCACCGTCTGTGAAGCAAGCGCTACTTATGATCAAAGCGGGAGCCGCCGTGAGCCGTTCAAAGGGAACACGGCTCTCTGATGGCCATTAATGTCTGCCTGTGATGAGGCTAAGTGAGAGAGTCTGCACTGTCTTGGGCAACACAAAAGCCGCTGAGCGGCACAATGCAAAGGGACTCACTCAGAGGCCATAATGAGAGCCCCGAATGTTTAGCCGTAGGAGGCTCTATAAATAAATCCCGGCTAATTGAGAGTGCGTGTGAGTCGTCCGAAAGTAGTTAGCGCCATATTCGGAGGAAAAGAGGATATTGAGGCACTGGATAAGCAGCTGCCGCTTATTGACATGAGATGTACAGGTTGCTTGCTTCTGGTTTTTTGAAGTGAGAGATTGATAGCCCTAATTGCAGGGTTGATTGGTTTGTATAAACGGAAATGCTCCATAGTTGTAAGACACATTTTTGGAATAATATGGTCTTATAAAGAGGTTTTAATCTAGGTATAGGTCTAGAGATAGATGAAGGTGAGTGTCAAATTCATTTTTTTTTTGTTTCTGTTTTTTGGTTATTTTACCTTTAAAGTAAAACTTGTTCTGTAATATTAAGTTTCAGTACTTGCACTCATCTCCCCAAGAAACATTGCGTGATTTTTGAGACTGTGAAAGTTTACTTTAGCCATGGAGAATACAGCAGGAGAACCAAAGGGGAAATAAACTATGCCCAACGGTCTCCATAGACATCACCACAGAATATCATCTGGCTTTTCTATTAAAATATAGAGTTCTCAGGTTATCTAGAGTGAGTCTGCCTCTTTCAAGTACATGTTACTGGTGCAGCATCATTCCAATAGGGATGTGGTGTGACTGCTTAAGATTGTGCCTCTTAATTATTCTTCACAGTCTGTCCCCCAAAGAAAACATCCTGTCAAACTCTGTTCCCTAACTGCTGAAACTGATATGATATAAACTGGTTGCCTCTTTCCTTTTCATTATCCCACAACACATTTTAGAATCCTTTGGAGTCCACCAGGGTTGAGTTTAGGGACCATATACATTTCAACGCTCTGCTCATATTTGCCTTGCAAAAATGGCTGTGGTTCCTCGTGCTGTTCTCCTCGGACTCGTGTCAGTTCCTGTGTCTATCCCTCAGCAGCGTACGTCGAGGCGTGGGTGAAAAACCAGAACTCATTTACTCCCTGTCAGATCTGTCTGAATCCTCCTGCCTTCTTGCAGCTCCTCACAGCAATTAACACTTCATTAACGCCTCTCTTTAATCATTTTCACTTCCAATTCAAACGCCTCTCCCTACGCCGAGCCTCCGGTGAATTGTACTCACATTGTTCTGGGAGGGGAATTAATGACTCGCAATTTAAATGTTTTTTTTTTCTTTTCTTTTCTTTTCTTTTTTTCTTATGCTGTGTTTTCCTCTGTTGCTGCTGCTAGTGCTTCTTCCTCTTCATTACTTGGTTGTTATTGACTACAGAACAGTTTCTCAACCCCTAATGAAAACATTAGTCCTTCAAAATCACTAGTGGTTGGGGGGTGGGAGTACTAGTGTAAACATATGGAGACGGGCGAAGAGCTGTCAATGTTCGCTGGGTGATGATACCATCTTTACCTCGACGGAAAGGGGGAAAGATTTCACACCTGACAGATTGGACGGAAATAGCATGTACTGCTCCTGGTCATTACGTCCATCTGTGGTACTAGCCGGTCACCTCTAGCTGACGTTGTGAAGATGAGAAATTCAGAGTTTTCAGTGGACGGTTCTACAAGCAAGTTTCTGGAAGAGCGGGAGTCTCTCCACACTGTGGTTGATTTAAAGGGCTGAAGTGTTTGGTTAGGGCCTGTTGAGATTTGCAGGGCCCTCTGCCATGTAGCCATGCTGGGTAGCTCTTGCATTAGTTTTAACAGCAGCATCTCCTATTTAAATCAGGCCTAATAAATTTGATGAATTCTCTCCGCTGTGTCGCACTAGGGAGAGGATGAACAGCACACACACACACACACACACTCACAGGGACATGTCTACACACACACACACACACACGGTGGGCCAGTGCAGATGTCTCATCACCATGGGGCTGATGTATGGCCTTGAAGGATGTCCTCTTCGAGGGGCTGCAGTGTGTGTGTACAAGGTGCAGGGTGTGCATATCTGTGTGTATATGTGTGTGTCTGCGTGTGTGCATGTGTGTGGATGCATGTGTGCATATGTGTGTGTGTGTGTGTGTGTGTGTGTGTTTGTGGGTCTGATTGTGTGTGTGTGTTTGTGTGTCTAATTGTGTGTGTGTATGTGTGTGTGTGTGTGTGTGTGTGTGTGTGTGTGTGTGTGTGTGTGTGTGTGTGTGTGCGTGCACGTGTGAATCTATATTTGGGTGTGTTGTGTGGGGAGGGGGACATCTGTGCAGAGCAGTGCGGGTGTGTATGTAAAGAGGGGAGGGCTGCTGCCAGAGGGGTGTCTGGCACAGAGAAGGGGTACACAAGGGGCACAGTGGGCACCCCACCGATGCCCCCAAAAAATACACTGCCACTCAAACACACACACACACACACACACACACACACACACACCCTGCCTCCACCATCATGCTACTAACCTTCAGCTGTGCAGGCAGGGGATGTGGAGGGGCAATCAGTATCTGTCAGTCTAACTGAGAATCCCTGTTCATGCTATATAGTAGTCCATCACAACAGCAGCGTGCTACATAAAGTGACCTCGTGTTAGTTTTGGACCTGGTGTACAGCCCGCAATCACACTTTTGAAGAATTTTGGAGAATTAAGATGAATTTGTCACAAAAGACCACAAACTCTTGAGCCTAAACAAAAAGGCAACAAACCCTAAAGCTTATAACTTATGTTAAAGTTAACAGTTCATTGTTTCCCTAAATATTGTGAAGTTAAAATATTGCTCTGGAGCCCCTTTGTCATACCATGCAAATGAGAAGGTCAGTCTGAAGGTCGACCCCATAAGAGTCCAACCCAAAAATCCCTCCCTCCCCTTCTCCCCCCTTACACACCCCCACCCCAATTAGCCATGCCTAACCAACTGAGATCTGAACAGCGCCTGGCCTGCCACACTGCCATTCTGCCACACTGACCAGAGTGTCCACCCCCCTCCCCCCCCCACACACACACATATGCACACACACCCTCTCCCCCACTTTCCCCTTTCTTAGGCACAAGAGCAGATTTGTTATTAGTATGGATTTGCAAGTGCCTTGTTGAACGTAGGGGGCCTACGTGTTTGTTTGATAGGTGTGTTGTGTGTGTGTTTTGTTTGTGTGGGTGTGTGTGTGTGTGTGGGAGGTTGGGGTGGGGTGGGGTGGGGTGGGGTTGAGGTGGAGTGTGGCGGGCGGGGCGGGTGGGTGTGTGCGGGTGGCAGTGGGGGTGAATTTGGCCAAAAGCACAGCTGTACTGCCTGCTGCACTGATTGCCTTTGCCTTCCTCGCCCTCATTTATCTTCATTTCTTCCCAATTACACCAAATTAGCAATAGTCTCAGTTGCATTACCAACTTAATCCCCGTTTTTTCTGCGGAGGCCGGCATTATGCGGTGGCAGATGATTCCTTGGCGGGAGTCGGGGTAAACAGCCATGAAAATGCCACCCCGGCAGATGGCGAGGCCCACAAGAAATATGACAAACAGAGTGCCAGCGTGCCGCCCTCCACCCGCACCCGCTACAAGCTGTTAATGTGCTCCCGGACAGTGTGTGTGTGTGTGTGTGTGTGTGTGTGTGTGTGAGAGAGAGAGAGAGAGAGAGAGAGAGAGAGAGAGAGAGAGAGAGAAAAAGAAAGGAGGTAGGGAGGGAGAGAGAGAGAGAGTGTGAGAGAGAGAGAGAGCACATGTGTGTGTGTGTGTGTGTGTGTGTATGTGTGTGTACTTGCTTGCATGCATGTGTGTTTAATTGTAAATTTATCAGTGCAAAAGGAGTGTGTGTGTGTGTGTGTGTGTGTTTATGTGTGTGTGTTCGTGCATGTGTGTGGTGTAGCGCGTGACACACGTGCATTAATAAACAGGTGCCTTTTTATGCTGAAGTGTTGTTGTATGTGCCTGAATGTGTTTGATGAAATATATAAAAGTCATGTGAGCGAGAGTGCGTGTGTTTGTGTGTGTGTGTGTGTGTGTGTGTGTGTGTGTGTGTGTAGCCCTGGGTGTGTGAGATTATTCTAGCCTAGACTGGCATTGCGGTGATAAAGTGGCGGCCATATTCCTCCATGTTTCTCAGCCTGCTCCTTCCGAATGACTCCTCAGAGAGGACTAGACTGGGAGGTGGAGTCGTCATAAAATGAGCTTTTTGACCTCTTCATTAGCAAGCGAGAAATATAATTACTCCTGCAAAGAAAGAACTCGCTGAATTCCAATGCCTCAATTAATGGAGCAGAACCCGATTGGCTCAGCAGCCGGAGTTTCACTCCGCGAGGCTCTCAGTGAGAAAGAGCTGACATTTGTACAGTAGATCTACTTTATACCTCCTCAGGAGTGAGTGAGTGTGTGTGTGTGTGTGTGTGTCTATGTCTTTGTGTGTGTAAGTATGATATCCCCTATCGTTTGTTTTTATAAAGCATAAAATGTGGACTAATGGCAGGATCATGTATGAAAGAACTGAGATTTGTACAGTAGATCTACTTTATACCTCCTCAGGAGTGAGTGTGTGTGTGTGTGTGTGTGTATGCACCCCATCTTAACGCGGCCTAATCAAATGTAGAACGCGGTGACGTTCTGGACGTTCTGACAGTGCAGAGCAGGGCACCGAGTACGCCGGCGGTGACTCACCCGAACGTTCCCGTTCCCGTTCCCGTCTCCATCTATCTCGGGCTGGCCTCAGTCCTGCGCTTTGCCTGCTCTCCACATGCACTCATCAAGCTCTATTTACACAAACCCCCCCCAACAACACCAGCACAGTGCAGCCAGAGCCAGCGCACCAGCAATATGCATCATTAGTGGAGCGGAGGCAGCGGAGGAGCACATGGGGAGAGGAGGGGAGAGTGACCCCTCTGACGCTCTGACACACAACGCCGTCGTCCGCTCCGTCCCTAACCAACCAACCCGCCCGCCCGGGTCTGGCCGCGTTCGCTCGTTCGAGGTTTGTTTTGGGGAGAAGTAAACACAGCGCGCACTCACACACACTCGAGAGGACGCCAGCCTCCCCCCCCCCCGTCCCCCCTCGTCTGCCCCAACCAGCGATGGGCCCTCTCCCGTAAACAAAATGCACACTTTGTTTACCCCAGTCTCTCACGCACACTAGCAGAGGTCAGACTGTGCTGTGGCTCCACACACACACACACACACACACACACCACCACCACCACTGTTCCTATCCCAAGTCACTTGCTAAGCATAGCCATTATGAGAGGTTAAACCTGGTAAGTCCATCTCTGTTTTAAACAAATCATAATGGATTTACAGTGCGTGGATTTATTTATGTAGTGTCTAAATATGCCAGTGTTAATGACAGTTTATTTATAAAGCATGGATAAAAAAAAAAAAAAACAACAGTTGACCAGTGTGGTAATCTTGTAGAAAGAGGTTTATTTAAATGCACACTATCAAAGAAGCAAGACATGCGATAACATGTTTTAATGACATGTAACACTGTAAAAGTGTCAACTTAAAACAGCACATCATAAAATGAATGGAATGGCAGATAACCAATGTAATAAAAACACTAAAAAGCACTTGTGTCTCACTGTCAGGAGTGAAGCCTGTTGTGACCCGCTTAGCAACAAAGTTTCGGTATAACGTAGCCTGATAAAAAATGTTGTTTTGTGTTTGTAGTCTTTTGCCAGTTTTCTCAAAGGTGTTGATGTAACTGAAACCAGTGAGCCAGTAGCTGCCAAGTTGACCTGTCTTGCCCTGGGTGTGTCTGTCTATCTGTCTGTCTGTCTGTCTGTCTTCATCACGTGCTCTCTTTTGTGCACTCAAGGTAGTGGAATTGCATAAGGAGTGTTGGCATCCATAACTCTATTGTTTTACTGACTCTCTCCAACGCTGGAATTCCTTTTCTGGATATCCGGCTCCTGTCACGCCTCGGTTGTTGATGAGAACGTGATGTTACAATCTCCCCCCAAATAGACCAGCGTTAAAGATGACCGTTGATCTCTCTGGCTAGCTTCACGTTTGTTTCACGATCCTGTCGTTCAGGCGTAGAATTAAGCCCCAAAAGTAAGCAAACAACAAATAAAAAAAAGAAAAGAATGCCTCGTTTGGAGAGATGTAAACCTGTTCATTGAGTTGAGACCCTTGGCACGGTAGTGGACAACAAACACAATCACGTTCTCCTCCGGCCTGCGGCGATCGATAAAAGGGGTGACCCCTCCTCGGCACCGGCTCCCTGATACACCCCCACTGTCCTTGGATCCCTGTGTCTTAATTGATTTCTCGCCGATGAGAAAAAAGTGCTTAAAAGTGGATGGGAGAAAAAAAAAATTAACATCGGGGGACATTGGGGGAGGTGTGTGTGCGTGTGTGGACGGGGGTCGGGGGGGGGGGGGTGGCTGAGCCGATACCGGACATGGATGAGGGATGGGTGGGGCCGGTTAATTATGGACGTGGGGGGGTGGGGGAGTTGTGGGGGGTCTTTAAAAAGGATTCTGTTAACCAGCTCTGGCAGCGGGGGACTGGGGAGGGCCAGCGTGATGGACACATTCTCAAAGCATGACTGACGGACGGACAGGCTGCAGATTCGCTATGTTAATGGTCTCTCTCTCTCTCTCTCGATCTATCTCTCTCTCGATCTATCTATCCCTCTCTTTCTCACCTCGTATCAAATCTATCTATCCCTCTCTTTCTCACCTCGTATCAAATCTATCTATCCCTCTCTTTCTCACCTCGTATCAAACCTATCCATCTTTCTTTCCCCCACTCATCCTCACCTACTCTTACTCATTCCCTCCTCACACCACACATCTCTCTCTTTCTCTCCTTCTCTCTGTCACCCTCTCTCTCTCTCTCTCTCTCTCTCTCTCTCTCTTTCTCTCTCTCTCTCTCTTTCCTTCTCGTGATCCATCTCTCTCTCTCTTCCCATGCTGGCACCGTCGTTGGCTAATTACCGGGCCAGCCAGCACTTGAGGAGCCTTTGGACTCGGCCCAAATGGGCCATCAGCACCAGCTCTGGAGATGGTTCAGCCATCGCGCCCCGCGCTGATATACGGCGCCGACGCGCACATCAGCACACACGCCGAGGCTCCGCCGCTGTCGTTTGGTCCGCACGAGGTCGGCCGCTTGAGTTATTGGGTGTCCAATAAAACACTCTTAAGTAGCGTCGGAAGTGTTGGTTTTCCAGTTTTTTTTTTTGTAGAAAACGTGGGAAGACTCAATATGAAGTGTCACGGAATAAGTGTTCATATGTTTGAATGCGTGATATAAATATTGGCTACTTGACTCTGATCGTCTTTACTCGTTTGATCCCGTTTGTGTTGAAGTAGTGTGTTATTTTGGAGCCAGATGAGATGATGTGATCATCAACACTCTCAGTGACTCTCTGTCACGTTTACATACTCACACACTCTGCACAGTTATTTCCACACACACACACACACACACACACACACACACACACACACACACACACACTTATGCTTGCACTCAGTGCCAAATCACACACCACACACCACTCACACCGCACTCTCATACACTCTTGAAAGTACTTTTAGCGTATTGTTTTGTGTGCACATACCCAGATACACGCATACACTGTGTCGCAACGGGTTTAGTATATGCACACACACACACAAACACACACACTCACAGCCACACATGCATACGCACGCTCATACACCATGGTCTCAGGTGTTGAGCGCCATCATTAGTTTAGCTGCCTGTTTTTTGCACTCATTCAAACAGCTCCCTGATGAACGGGCCGGGATTCTACAGAGGAAGAATTTAATTCGCATTATTATTAAAAGAATCACTCACCGCAATCTGTTGCAAAAACACCATCTGTTATTGCACTCCCAGGACTTCTCTTGCTTATTAAGCAGAATTATACAATGATTTCGATTCCTCCTCCTTCAGTTCTGACTCTCCCCACATCCCTGCACCATCCGCCCCCTCCTCCACCACCCCCTACCCCTCACTGCGGTTCTACTTAAGTCAATTCATGGCCCCCCCCAACCCCCCCCACAACCCCCCCACAACCCTCTCTCCACTGCAACCTGGTTCTCCATTGCATTCTGTTTTATTGATTTATTTATGTATATGAGACACTCTGGCCCAAGCGAGATTGACTGGAGTGGGTTAACCCTTTGGTGGAAACGATGCCGTGATTCTCTGTCTTGTAAACAAGAGAGTAGAGAGCCTCATTTGTATGGTTGTGCTGGCGTTGTG
>NC_084998.1:22806771-22814271 GCF_963854185.1 Sardina pilchardus
ACATAGCGTCTCCTTCAACAGTCAGCTTCCACTATAATCAGAGGAGCTGACTACAGCAGACGTGATAGCGGCACGCACAATACATTCCAACAATATTACAAAAATATAACAAAATTACACCAGTCTTTTTTTACACTCCGCAAAACAGAGTGAGTTCAATTGCGGACCCCGGCTCCTGTCAGACTATTTTTATGCAGCAGTCCGGCCGACGAAGAAAAACCTGAAAAATATCACCACCAGGTCCCAGGACTGGTCAAGCGCTCGGCTGCACTGAGTTAGGAGTCGGAGGTCCAGCGTGTGAGGAGTGCACGGTGAAGCATCGGGGTTTATCTCATGACAGGACAGTTTGGGTATGGGCTTGTGTTTGTTTGGGGGGGGGGGGGGGGGGTTGGGGGTTTGGGGGGTTGGGGGGGGTTAGTGTGTGCATGGCACCCTGAATCTAGACGATAAACAAAGTGACACCTCAGTACATAGTGATGAATGGCTGTGCCCGGGGCGAGCAGCACCTTTTATTTTTTCCTCTCTCTTTTTTTCTCCTTTCCCCCCCTTTTTTTCTCCTCCCTTTCTTTTCGTCGGGGCTCCGTGGAGCGTGCCCCCTCTCTCCCTGGCTCGCGCTTCATAAATCACGGGCCCACTAGTGGCCGGTAAAGAGGGCCAGAGCTCCAGCTAACGGTGGCACTCGCACGCTGAAGGCAAGGTCTCTCCCCTGACTCCCCCCCCACCCCTCCCCTCTCTCTCTCGCTGTGTCTTACACACACACACACACACACACGCACACACACACACACACAGTCACACACACACACAGAATTGCTCTCTTTCTCCTCGTCGGTCTTGCTTGTTCTCTTTCATGCTGACTCCCTCTATCTCCGGGCCCCTTTCTCTCCCGTATTCTCTCTCTTTCTCTCTCTCTCTCTCTCTTTCTCTCTTTGAGCCCCTTCTCTCTTCTCCTCTATCTCTCTCCCCTCTTTCTCTCCCTCTCTCTCTCTCTGCAGAGTGAGGGGCCATAGGATGGGGGGAAGAGAGTGGAGGTAGAGGCATGTGTGAACCATTTGACATAATCCTTTCATCTGTCTCTCTTTCATCGGAGTCAGGGGCTGCTGGATCGCCCTCTTTCTCACCATGATGCTTTAGTGAAAGTTTCCGTTACGCTCTTTAGGGTTTTTTTTTATACAGTTTGTGTGCGCAAGTGTGTGTGTCTGTGTATGTGCGTGTGTGTGTACATGAATGTGTGCGTGTGCATGTGTGTGTGTGCGTGTAGGTGTGCGTGTGTCTGTGTGTGTGCGTGTGTGTGTGTGTGCGTGTGTGTGTGCGTGTGCGTGTGCGTGTGCGTGTGTAGGTGTGTGTGTGCATGTGTGTGTGTGTGTGTGTGTGTATGTGTGAGGGAAAGGAGTCAATTGAAATGTTTTCCCATGTCTGGGAGAAGTATGTGTCCCTGAACAGTGTGTGATTGTACCAACATGATGTCTGATTCCTGGGTTTCAGTAGATACTGCTTCAATAACTACACACTCATATCTGCACTAGATAGTGTTTGATTTTGAACATTTCAAGGCAATAGAGTATTCTATATAGGGCAGTAGGTAATTATCAGACTTAAATAGTCAAGACTCTTAAAAGATTTGAAAGTAACTAAACGTTTTGTGTAATAATGGATATTACAATTACAATTTGTGTCGCAAACAACACAACATTCTTGTCAAACTGCTGCTGTCTAGTGTGAACGTTGCACTGGTTTAATTGCAACGGTTGGACATGTCTGTATGTTCACAGACACAGGCAGAGGAAGTTGTCGAAGCAATAGAACCATTTGTGTACAAAACAGAACACAAATATGTCTTTCCCAGCATTTTATAGATATTTCATAGAATATGTACTTCAGCAGGGTCTGGTCTGTGTATAGTCTAATTGAACAAATCCAAATGTGTATCAACATTCTCACGGTTTTTGCCAGAATTTTCTTTCTCAGAATTGGCAAGCACCAGTAGTATCTCTCCAGATCACAGCCCAGTGTTAGAGCTCACTGGGTATTGTATATCAAAGGAAGTTTGGACCTTGGAATAAATGTGCAGGAAACTGCGGTAATTAATGGGTTACCCTGTGTGTGTGTGTGTGTGTGTGTGTGTGTGTGTGTGTGTGTGTGTGTGTGTGTGTGTGCGCACATGTGTATGTGTATTGTGTATTGTGTGTATGTGTGTGTGTGTATGTGTGTGTGTGCACGTGTTTGCGTGTCTGAGTAATGTAAACAGTGTTGCTCTCTCTTAAGGACCACTCTCCCCTCTTGGCTCATGGAAAAGCACACACACACACACACACACACACACACACACACACACACACACAGACGGCAGTGACGGAGGCTCTTCGACTCGGGTCACGATCCGCTGACCTCCCTAATGAAGCGATCCCACTTGTGACCGCAGATGTGCTACTGCTTTGGACCTCCGCACAAGCGGTCGCACCGCGGCTCCACGTGGAGCATTCCCCACCGTGGGATTCTCACGAGCCACAAACGTTCTGATACGAGTTCTTCTCCATCAAGTTAGTTCAGTTCAGTTCAGGGATGTTCTACTGTGCACCGTTTCCAGGACAGTAGAACTCAGTACAGAGAACGTGATCGGCACAGAACCGGCGCTGGGGTCATGAATGAGCACCGGTAAAAAAACAAAAAAAGCAGCAGCAGCAGGATCTGTTCTGGATGTGCCGGCCAGTTACGGTGTACTCAGAAACACAATGCACACATCTCTGGGCCCTGGTGCTCACGAGAGTGGACCGAGATAAGAGTTCTCAGGCTCGCTCTTTCTCTCTCTCTCTCTCTCTCTCTCTCTCTCTCTCTCTCTCTATCTCTCTCTCTTTCTGTCTGCCTCTCTTTCTCTCTCTCTCTCTCTGTGTCTCTCTATGTCTCTCTCTCTCTCTCTCTCTCTCTCTCCCCCTGTGTCTCTCTATGTCTCTCGGCCGCTGGAGCGCACAGAACCGTGGAGCGGTGCAGCGGGCTCTCCCCTCGGCCGCTCTCCTCCTCCTCCTCCTCCTCCTCCGCCGCTGCCGCCGCCACCGCTGCCCTAATTGCCCCGGTCAGTTTTCCACGCTGCAGATACGGAGCATCTGGTTACAATCAATGTTTCCCCCCGCCATTATGAAATTAGCTGCGCGGAAATGATTTGAAATGGCCTGTAATGATTTCTGATAGAAATGTGCGCCATTGTTTCGCCCTTTGAGATAAGCGGACCGGTAAATCAGTCAAAACAAAACAAAAACGGAAAAAAAAGAGAGAGAGAGACGCGAAAGAGAGAGAGAGAGAGAAAGGGGGCCCCCTTTTCCGCGGGGGGAAAAGGAAACAAATGCCGTCCTTTTTCCTCTCGTTGTGCGCCAGGAGCCTGTGCTTAAAAACTGCAAGTGCTTGGCGTCGTTTCAGAGCTGACGACTTTGCTGGTGACAGATGTGCTTGTTCTGTTGCCGTCACTGAACTGCGCTGGGAAGTAAAAACGCGCGGCGGTATAAGCCGTCTCTTTTTCGGGTTTTTTTTCTCTCTTTTCTCCCTCTCATTTTAAAAAGGCCTCCGTCCACGGTTTTGTTGTTGTTGTTGTTGTTTGTTCTGACGCGTGTTTGTTTATGCTAGAGAGCGCTTCCCTCAAATGCGCTAAAGGGACCATCCGCGTGGCTTTGAAGGCCCCTTTTTGATCATTAGGCTGATTACTGTTCTAAGCGCGTTTGTGATGGTTTAATTAAACCGCGGCCCAGAGCAGCGGCTCGACACACCAGACAAGAGAGCGAGAGGGCCGGAGCTATCAGGGCACTTGCACTCGTGTGTTGCGGCGCGCACAAAGTCGACTTGTCCATAAAAGACGGCAGTGAAGGAAATCTCCTATAAAAGCAAAGCACCCGTGGAAAGTACAGTAACAGTAGCTAAGACTGCTCGGAGTTTTTTTGGGTGGGATAATTTAGGGCAAGGTTACAGCGATTGAAAGTCACCCCCAAGAGTCGCGGTACTTTTTTTTTTGACAAAAAAAAAAAAATGGGTGATGGATGAGTCTCTCTTCTTCTCTTTCTCTCTTTTTTCTCTCTCTCTCACTCTCCTCCTTTCATCCTTGTCTCCTCATTCCTCTCTCTTTCCCTCTCTCTCTCTCTCTCTGTGTCTCTTTCTCCCTCTCTTTCTCTCTCTCTCTCTCTCTCTCTGTGTCTCTTTCTCCCTCTCTCTCTCCATGTGTTCATGCGCTGACAGGTGCTCTGGTTACGCTCTGGATCTGAATGTGCGCCTGAATGAATCGCTCTCGTGCTATTGGCCCACACACCTCTGACTGTCCACATGTGGCATCACCGAAGGTTGCACACACTCCCAGCAATGGATCCTGCTAGGACTACTTTGTGCGCTGTTTTTTTGTTGTTGTGAGGCCAATGGCACAAACAGCTTATTTATTTATGGCACAAGTTGAAATTGTACCAGTTGTTACAGTTTTGGAGTATTGATTTTGGTAGACAGACTTTTTCCCCTCACTGTTTTCATTTGTCTCTTTAAACTTCGTGCCAGCTTTTAAGTGACACGATCCTCACCTGTCAAACTTATTCATCTACTTCATGGGCCCTCTTTTGACACACACACCCCCCTCCCTTTATCTTCCCTTCTTTCTCTCTCTCTCCCTCATCTTCTTCCTCTTCTTCTCTCTCCTCTCCCTCCCTTCTTCTCTCCTCCCGGGGGATACCTGTATCGCTCTGTTCTCTCCCTCCGGTGCCCAGGTGGAGGGCAGAAGCGTTGACCCAGTATTCCGCCCACTTAATATTCGGCGTCTCACCCCTCTCCGGCTAATTGGGGGAAAGGAATCCTCATTAGGCTTCATTTTCATCTCCGCATATTCATCAGCATCTACACTCGGCCTGTCAAACAAGCAGGAGGGCCTTCTCTTCTCTTCTCTCCTCCTCTCTTCTCTTCTCTTCTCTTCTCTTCTCTTCACTTCACTTCACTTCTCTTCTCTTCACTACTTTTATTCTGTTCTTTCCTTCTTGTCTTCTCCTCTCTTCTCCTTTCTTTTCCTCTTCTATTCTTCTGTTCTCTACTCCTCTTCTCTCCTCTTCTCTCTTCTCTGTTCCATCACTTCTCTTTTGCATCCCCTCTCTTCTCTTCTTTCTTTCTCTTCTTATTCATCTCTTTCTCGTCACCTCTATCCTCTATTCTTCTCTTGTCTTCTAGTCTATCTGTCCTTTTCTGTGTCTCTCTCCTCTTGCCTTTCTTTTCTCTTTCTCTTCTCCTCCCCTTTCTGTCCCTCTCTTTAGCTCTACCTGTCTTGTCATCTCACCTCTTTTCTTTTATCTCTCCTCTCCTCAACTCGTTGCTCCCTCTTCTTCTTTATTCTCTCCATTCCTCTCTTCTCCTTTCATCTCCTCTGCTCATCTTCTCCTCCTTGTCCATCTCTCACCAGTCTCACATACAGTACGTGTTCTCCTCCCTCCGATCCACGCTTGGATGTTTTGCACTCTTGCTAATTTATTTTCTTGTTTATGTCTGTGCTTAGTGTTTGAAATTGTACAACACCCCACACCGCACCCCCACCCCCAACACCACACACACACACACACACACACACACACACACACACACACACAAATGTACACACACACACCACCTTCTCTGATTCCCGTGTACCCAACTTAAGTGGGAGGGCTCCCAGGTGCTTTGATGCAAAGTAAAGCAGCACTCTTGTGCTCGGGCATTTTGTACGAGCGGCAGGGGCCATTAATGGATCGCACAGTGTCAGTTAAAAAGCCAGCGAGATCCTCGCAAGCAAGGTCTTTCATCTCCCCTGAGTTTTATTATCTACACCGGCGTAGCTCTTATGTTTTCTCAACACTCTCAGGTTGAAAGCAATCAGCAAATTTTGCCTCGAAATGCATTTGTTTTCTGAAGTCAATTGGCAGCAAAACTACCTAATTAGGAAAGCTGGTATCAGTATGGTAATGGCTTATCGCATGGTGTGAGCTCTGTTTCTTGAAAACACACCTCCACGATGGTGTGTGTTTTTCTAAAGCGGACGGGAAATTAGGCCCCTAACTTGTCTCGTTTGATCTGGCTTTCATCTGTAATGTGTCAGCGACAGCCCGTCATTCAGCCCGTCGTTCAGAACCGTCCCTTGTCTCTGGAGCTGTGGATTCTAGATGCGTGCGGTGACAGAATCGGCTGCAGCACCTCACGCCTCCACCTGTGTCTCTCCTCCACCTCCCTGTGTGTCTCCTCCTCCACCTCCCTGTGTATCTCCTCCACCTCCCTGTGTGTCTCCTCCACCTCCCTGTGTCTCTCCTCCTCCACCTCCCTGTGTATCTCCTCCACCTCCCTGTGTATCTCCTCCACCTCCCTGTGTGTCTCCTCCTCCACCTCCCTGTGTATCTCCTCCACCTCCCTGTGTGTCTCCTCCTCCACCTCCCTGTGTATCTCCTCCACCTCCCTGTCTGTCTCCTCCACCTCCCTGTGTGTCTCCTCCTCCACCTCCCTGTGTATCTCCTCCACCTCCCTGTGTCTCTCCTCCACCTCATTCTGAAGACACAGTGCCCACTACATGGTTGGTTGGAGCCAGTAAAACAGGTTCAAGCATGACTTCCTGCCTGTGAAGCAAAGCATCACTAGTGTATCACTGTGTTGGTCATGGATCAAACGTCCAGTCCAGTCCAGTCGTCCAATCTGTGCGACTCTCACTGTCCACTCGGTCAACACTCGTCCCCAATGCCAGTGATGGCTTCCCAGAGAAACATGGCAGCAGGTTCCCTCCTATGAACCATGGGGCAGGTAGAGCGACGCGACAGCCACCTTTCCTTTTTCCCGTTTTATGGCGCGAGCCACGGGCCTGGCAGACAGAACCCGGCAGAACCCACTTAGGCGCATTCCTGTGCTCCGAGCCGTCTTCCCGAGCCGGAGCAATTTAGCTTCCCTCGCAGCCATTAAAATATAATAAACGGACCCCCACGTTCCACTTCCCTCCGACAGACGGCCTCTCCCGCACGCCTTCTTCCCCCCTTTCTTTTTATTGTCATGCTTTCATCTTTGGGGGAAAATAATGAACATTGGGCTGTTCCTGTTTGACTGGGTTACACTCATTATGGCTTCGACGTTTGGCTTTGCCGTTTCCGTGCCTGGTTTTAATGCGCGCCCAGGTTGCCGCGGGTACAGTCCTCGCGCCAGAGAGGGGCCCTCGTCGGACGTATGACAGGAAGTGTTGCCCGCCGGGGATTGTTTGAAGCGGTGGAGCAGGTTGGTTGGAAGAATGGCAGAGATGATTACTTTTTTGTTTAGTAGCTT
Organism: Sardina pilchardus; assembly: GCF_963854185.1. Lineage (NCBI taxonomy): Eukaryota > Metazoa > Chordata > Actinopteri > Clupeiformes > Clupeidae > Sardina > Sardina pilchardus. The sequence continues at coordinate 22,814,050 of NC_084998.1, forward strand.
TCAGTTTCAGACCAAGTCTTCTAGACTTCTCTTTGGCACATGTTCTTTTTCTCCCTCTCTCTCTCTCTCTCTCTCTCTCTCTCTCTCTCTCTCTCTCTCTCTCTCTCTCTCTCTCTTTTTCCCTGTGTGTCTCTGTTACCATTTAAACATGTCTGATTTATTTTAAAACATGGCATGCCGAAACCAATGCTGAAATGCTTGTTAATATGTCATAGGCTCTCT
>NC_084998.1:22821771-22844271 GCF_963854185.1 Sardina pilchardus
AAGGCCAAGAGGAAACTGCAGGAGGCGCTGGAGTTTGAGTCCAAGCGCCGGGAGCAGGTGGAGCAGGCGCTCAAGCAGGCCACCACCTCAGACAACCTGCGGATGAGCCTCAACGGTGAGCACGCGCGCGCACCGGCACCGGCCCGCATCCAACACCACCACCCTACCCCCTCTCAATTCAATTCAATTCAATTCAAAGGTAGCTTTATTGGCATGACTCATCAAAGCAGTGTTGCCAAAGCAGACATATAGCAATACAAACAGATACAATATCTGTTTGGAAACAATCAACACATTAAAAATAAGAAATAAAAGAAAAAAGAAACTTACTTAATACTACTATATGGTTTATAAATGAAAGGAAACTTATGCAATACTGTATAGAAGGAAACTTATTATGAATACAATAATATAAGTATATGTACTGTACTGTATATACATCAAATATTGTCAATATGCACTCACTTCCTCATTTTGTGACACTCTAACAAGTATTGTGCCGCCAGGTGTATACAATTTGTTTGTTCTCCTAACAGAAATTCAATTTTTTGTTCATTCTCTAAAGTTTGAAATTGAGGTATAACTAATTCAAATTGGGGGAAAAAGGTATCTCTAATGGATGTGTACTTGTTGCATTCTGTTAAGAAGTGGCATTCATCCTCCACTGCTCCATCATTACACTGCAGACATAGTCTTTCTGTCCTCGGGAGCCATGTTTGCCTGTGCCTTCCTCTCTCAATGGCCAATGAGTGGTCACTTACTCTGTATGATGTCATTAATTTTCTTTTTTTGAAGTCCTTGATTCCTGTTAGGTAAGGTGCCAGCTCATAGTTGATTTTAATTTTTTGGAAGCAGTTTAATTTGTTTGAATGTTCAATGTTTTGTAGCCAATATTGGTAATATTCTTTATTTGTTTCTTTTTCAATCCACTTGAGCTTTGCTTGTGTCATGTTCATAGTGTTTAGGTTGTATTTTGCAGTATAGTAAGTGAAAGGGTCTCTCTCCGGGTGATTTTTCCATTGCAGAAGGCCATTGTAGTGACATCCATCCTTATTTGAAATTAAATGATTGTAAAATTTGGATGCCCTTTTACATATATCATTCAGCATAGGGTACCTTCCAAGTTCTGCTCTGCAGGCTAAGTTAGAGGCATTTCTGTGTAGCCCTAAGGTGTTCTTACAGAATTCGAGATGGAATATTTCTGTTGGGCTTTTATCCCATGACGCATAATCATTTTGATATTTGATGCCCCAAATCTCGCTGCCATATAAAAGAATAGGCTTAATGATAGAGTTAAAAATTTTCAGCCATAGTCTGACTGGAGGGTTATATTGGTATAGGGGTCTTCGTATTGCATAATATGCTTTCCGAGCCTTATCAGCTAGGTCCCTCTGGGCTAAATCAAAGTTGCCTGATGATGAAATTGTCAAGCCCAGGTAATTATAGTCTGTTACCTGACAGAGTGCTTCCCCATCGAGAGTGAAATTGTATCGAAGTTGGTTTGAACGTTTTTTTTTCTGAAAGATCATTACCTTGGATTTCCCTGTATTTATTTTGAGGTTCCATGTTTGTGAGTAATCCTCAAGAATTGAAAGGCTTTCTTGCAACGCTTCCTCAGTTGGAGACAGGAGTATAAGGTCATCCGCAAATAAAAGACATTTAATTTCCCTGCCTTCTAATGTGAGTCCTGGTGATTTGGATTGCTCAATGTTTACTGCTAACTCGTTGATATATAAATTAAACAATAGTGGGCTGAGACTACACCCTTGTCGTACCCCTTTTGCCTGTTCAAAGTATGATGTTCTTTGATCATTGATTTTTACACAACATCTATTATTATTGTACATATCTTTTATTATGTCATACAATTTACCTCCGATGCCATTTTGAATTAATTTTAGTAAGAGACCATCTTGCCAAACTGTGTCAAATGCCTTTTTAAAATCAATGAAGCAACCAAATATTTTCCCCCTGTTGATGTTGTGAACATATTTATCAATAAGTGATTGTAGTGTAAAAATATGATCAGTGGTTCTATGGTCTGGCATGAAGCCAATCTGGCAGTTGTTGATTATTTTATTTTCCAGTAGAAATTCTGTCAGTCTCATGTTAATGATATTGCAGAAAAGTTTTCCTAGATTACTACTGATGGCAATTCCTCTGTAGTTGTTCGGGTTGAATTTATCTCCCTCTTTAAACACCGGTACAATGTAGTTTTCTTTCCACGAGTCTGGAAAAATACCAACTGCGGATATCATGTTAAAGAGTTTAAGAATTGCTTGATGCATTAGCGGGCTGCTGTATTTTAACATTTCATTATGTAACCCATCAGGTCCACAAGATTTTTTGTTTTTCAGGCATTTTATTTTTTTGGTTAGTTCAATTAATGGTATCGGATTGTCGAGATGATTTAATTTGTTTTTTACTTGTGATTCTAATTTGGATAGCTGATCAATCAGTTGATTTTGGAGGGGATTTTGTTCGTCTTTACTGTAGAGATGACCAAAATGGTCTGTCCAAATTTTTTCATTGCATATGGGAGTCTGTTTCGTTTTTTTGTTAGGTTCTAATTTATTCCACAGATCCCAGAAGTAATTATGGTCTACTGCATCCTCAATATTTTTTAATTTATTCTTCATATAAATAGCTTTTTTCTGTCTTAGTAGTGATTTGTATTTTTTTAGAGTCTGTTGGTATATTGACCGTGTTATTTGGTCTGTGGGATCTCTGTGTTTTTTATTTGATAGTTCTCTTAGTTGTTTTTTTAAAGTTTGGCATTCTTTGTCGAACCACTTGTTCTTCACATTTTTAGTTAGAGATTTCTTTGTTTTTGTAATCTTCAATGTTTTCCTGGCCACTGAGGTAAAAATGTCTGTTAAAGTTTCTGTTGCTAAAGTAATCCCTTCTCTGTCTTGAGTGAATGTCGTGAACAAGAATGTGTATATCAAATTTTCAGTTTCAATACTATTTATTTCAGTTTGATATTCTTGCGCACTATTTTCTTCCCAGCGAAATTGAGTTGGTAATGGATATAGTTTGCTTTGATTTTTTGTGGATGTTCCAGAGTTGTTGTTCTTTTTCAAACTTAAGGTTATATGGCTGTGGTCAGAAAGAGGAATTTGGGGCATTACCATGAAATAGCTGACGTTGTTTGGATCTATGTCTGTGACTGCGTAGTCTACTACACTGCAACCAAGCTGAGAGCAGTAGGTGAACCTACCCAGAGAGTCACCACTCATTCTGCCATTAGTGATGAAGAGACCCAGGCTTTTACATAGCTGCAGCAACTGTTTGCCATTTTTGTTCACAATATTGTCATGGTTCTGACGTGATCTTTCGAATTGTGAATTTCTATTTATTTGTACGTCAGACAGAAATGCATAGCCCCTTGAGTCAATATAGTCAATTTCCCTGCCAGTTCTGGCATTCATGTCACCCATAAGTAAGATAGATCCTTGTGATTGGAACTGTAAAATTTCTGACTGTAAAGTTTGGAAGATGTCGTCAGAGTAATATGGAGATTCATGTGGGGGAATATAGGTGGCACAAAGGTAGATGTCAAGATCTGAGGAAGTGAGCTCTTTTTTTAACTTGATCCAAATATGTGATCTCCCTTTCTTTACAGGGAAAATGTAATTTGAAATGTTTTCTTTATATAATACAATGACCCCCCCTGAATCTCTTCCACATTTGACTTTGGGATTTTTAACAGAGGGAATACAAAGTTCCCTATAATGTGGAATGGAGTTAAATTTCCATTCTCTGCTCCATGTTTCTAGCACTATGACAATATCTGAACTATTTACAATATTTACAAAGTCGGGATTTGTACTCTTATCACCAAAACAAGAGGAGTACAACCCTTGTATATTATAGCTTGTTATTTTGATTGTTGACATTCTACAGTGAACGTTTTGCCGTAAGAAATATGTATGTTTTTTTTTTTTTTACTCAAAAATTCATTGTATCCTATAGCCAAGGCTATATGAAACAAATGTAAAGATTTAAAGACAAAGGAAACTTAAAGGCTACACACACTCACACACACACACACATACACACACACACACACACACACACCATAACTTCACAAAAAGAAACTTATCAGTATAGTGTAATATTAACACACACACACACACACACACAGTATTGGCAGTACTGTGTATCACAATCTCACACAACACACACACACACACACACACACACACACACACACACACACATTCACACACATTTAAAGACAAAGTAAACTTATAAGCTATTTGTCACACACACACACACACACACACACGCACACACATTTAAAGACAAAGTAAACTTATAAGCTATTTGTCACACACAAACACACACACACACACACATGCACACATACAACGCACTCTGCCTTTTTTTTTTTGGCAGTGTTGTGTAACATGGACAGTCACACACACACACACACACTCTCTCTCTCTCTCTCTCTCTCTCTCTCTCTCTCTCTCTCTCTCTCTCTCACACACACACACACACCATAGTTCTACAAAAAGAAACTTATCATGTAATATTAACACAACCCCCCCCCCCCACACACACACACACACACACACACACATTTAAAGACAAAGGAAACTTATAGGCTATTTGTCACACACACACACACACACGGTCACACACCTCTGCCATTTTTTTATGGTAGTGTTGTGACGTATAGTCTCACACGACTCACACACGCACACACGCACACACACGCACACACACACACACACACACACACATACTGTAGGTTAGAAATGAAACTTAACAGTACAGAGTATAGTATAGCCTAAGCACACGCAAACAGACAAACAGACACACACACACACCACACTGTAGCTCTAAGAAAAGAAACTTAGCAGCAGTATAGTGTAATATGTAAACACACACACACACACACACACACACACACACACATTTAAAGACAAAGGAAACTTATAGGCTATTTGTCTCACACACACACACACACACACACACACACACACACACACACACACACACACACACACACACACACACACACACACACACATACAGTGCCTCTTTTTTTTTTTTTTTTTTTTTTTAATAGGCATGTGCTGTGTAACACTCACACTCACACACACACACACACACACACACACACACACACACACACACACACTCACACACTGTAGGTTAGAAATGAAACTTACAGTATAGCCTAAGCACACACAGACAGACACAAACACTCTCACACACACACACCATAGTTCTATGAAAAGAAACTTAGCAGTATAGTGTAATATAAACACACACACACATACACACACACACAATATTATGTTAAGTAGACTAATATGACATTCATACAGTAAAGACATGCATACAAGGATCACACACACACACACACACACACACACACACACACACATACACACTCACACACACACACACATAGCATTTTTTTTTTTTTTTAAGCCCTATCGAATAGACAGAGAGTCTGAGCATGTTAAACTAAACTGATTGCAAATAAATTTCAGCATGTCTTCTATTTTGCTGAAATCAGTTTTTCTAATTTCTCTACCTACTACAGTTGTTGGATTTTCTGGCAGATCTTTGTGCTGTGCGTTGTTGGTCGCTGTTATCATTGGATCTTTCCTCTGGTTTCTGTTCAGAGTCACATCCTTGATGGCTTTAGCAAATAGTCTCATGCCACCTTCATTTATGTGAAGGCGGTCATAAAGGTGTTCCCTGGTGATTTGTCCGTGATGGGTAATACGCACATTGTGGAGGTGTATGCATCTGTTGATGATCTCCTTGTTTATGGAGTCAATGTCCCTTTGGTGGATGTCCTTTCGAGGTAGAAGTGTAGAAACAATGATCTTGGTGTTTGGATAGATGTTGGTGGCTGTTGTGACCATGTCCCCCACAGCCTTTGCCACATCCACTCTGTTAGTGCTCAGGTCATTCGTTCCCGTGTGCACTATGATGTGTGAGGGATTGTCCAGCATGTTCTCTCTAAGCAGCATCACAGCAGACTGAATAGTAGGACACCTCAGTTTCTGTACACTCTGTCCAGGAAACAGTCGTCTGGGGTTAAGATGGTTACCATTTGAGTCACAGAGGATGGCAATTTTGTGACTGTTACTGGTGTGACTGGTATTGGCACCACTGTAGCTGATGTTAGTGGTGGTGGTGGTGCTACTATTGGTGGTAATTGTCCTGGGTGTGCTGCTGCTGCTGTTACTGGCATGTGGATCTTTAGATATTTTGTTCCTCACTCCTTCCTGATGACTATTCTTCACATTTTGTGGAGGTTGTGGGATTGCAGATGATGGAGTGGTGCTTCTCTGCATGTCCCTGACATCCTGCTGATGGGCTGTTGTTTTGCTGCAACCAGGAAGAGAGGCGTGGGCCCTCAGCTCATCCCTCAGCTCTTCCAGTTGATCCTCCAGAGCCTTGGAATGCTGTTCTCTCTTGGATAGTTCGATTTTTACACTCCTCAGCTCTTGCCTCATCTCTTGATTGGCCTCTTCCAGTTGCTTCATAGCTGAGCAGATCTTTTGTAGCTGTATGTTGCAGGAGCTGTTGTTGAACAGATCAATCTGTTTTTGGAGCTGACAGGTGTTGTTGGACGTTTCTTCTTTGAACAAGAAGTAGTCTCGCTCCAGCTGGGAGAAGCTGTCTTGCCAGTCTTTGACTCTAGGAGAGGCAGGAGCCATCGGGTGGAATAATGGAGCGGAGGGGCAGGGATCTGTGGTTCTGACAGCCTTGGTTGAGTGTGACTTGCCATTTACACTGTCCTTTGTCTCAGGATCTTCCAGCTTCTTTTGGACCTCTTTCTTAAATTGACCAAATTTATGCTGGAATTCACTGAGGGCGGCCTCTGGCCCTTGGACCATAACTGTGCCATTGTGGTAGAAGTTGACAGTCAACCTTGCCTCCTGTTCATTTTCAAGGGTCAGCTGCCTGCCTTTGCTGATACCACCCTTTCTAACACAGTTCATGTGGGCCAACAGTATGGAATGCCAAGCTGCTGAGTTGTTAGTGTAAAACAGCAGGTTACATCGAACTCTGTTGTTATCTGGTCCACTGTAGTCTGAGAGTAGGATCTCTGGATGTTCTCTCAATACTGCTTCCTTCATTATCTTCCTTTCTTTCATTGATTTAGTTTCTGATGGATAGTTGATTTCTATTTCCTCTTCATTTTTGAATGATGCCTCTGGTCTGGTCTGCTTTTTCTTCAAATAAGCATCCATTGTGATGTCACCAGAATTGCCAACAGAATTGTCAACTGCCATACTGCTTGATTAGCTTGGTTAGCACTTTTTAGCTTTTTCTTCTCCTTAAATTTTCTCTGCCTTTTCAAGTTCCACAGAGGTCCTACCTTCACAGATTTGTGCCTCTGTTATTCTTAATCGTGTCTTCAATTACTGAATTTTGAATTAGATGATAAAAACATACATTTTCTGGCAAGAACCAACGTTGGATCAGGAGCTCATCTTTTTTTGCTGCCTGTTGCCTGTAGAATTCTCTATCTCTCTCTTTCTGTCTGTCTTTCTTTCTTACTGTCTTTCTCTCTTTCTTTCTCTCTTTCAGTCTCTCTTTCTGTCTTTCTTTCTCTCTTTCTTTCTGTCTTTCTTCCCTTCTTTCTCTTTTTCTTTCTCTTTCTTTTGTCTTTCTTTCTTTCTCTCTTCACACTCTCTGCATCATGTATTTAAATCTACTCCCTATTTAATTGTTATTAACACCGCCCCTCCTTTCTTTCTCTCTTTCTTTCTGTCTTTCTTTCTGTCTTTCTTTCTTGCTCTCTTCACACTCTCTGCATCATGTATTTAAATCTACCCCATATTTAATTATTCCTTCATTGTCTTTGAATGTGTCGCCCTTTTTTGGGTCTCTTCTCTTTCTCTGCTCTGCACTATTCATTTCTTCCGTTTGAATCCGTCCCCTTCTGTATTATTTCTCTTTTCTCTCTTTTTTTCGCCGTCCTCTCTGTGCCTCTCTCCCTCTCCTTTCCTCTCTCTGCATTTGAATCTGTCTGCTCTCTCTCTGTCTTCCGGGCCCCTTCTGCACTCCACAGAATATTTATGGTCTCTTGCAGAGCAATTGGAATTTTTCCGGCTTTGAAAAAGACAGAGCGCATTTGAGACAGCGTTGCCTTTTTAACAGCATATTTCATTGTCATCTCGCTGGCTCCAGTAGGTCCCGTCTGTACCCCCCCCCCCCCCCCCCCCCGCCTCTATCTGTGTCGTAAAAACACATGCACTTGTTCCTCCAATGCCTCATAATGTCCTCATTCACTGCAGTGGATTTCCCTTAACTTTGTTGTCCTACTCAGGGAAAATCACTCTCCTCTTGCTCGTAATCAATGAGATTAAACACTACACTAATTTACTCTTGGCTTCTCTCCCTTTTCTTCCCTTCCCCTCCCTTCCATCCCTCTCTCTCACTCTCTCTCTCCTTTTCACCTCTATTTGTTCTGACCTTTATTCTCTTCATCTTTGTGCTGTGCTTCATTCACTCTTGTTTCTCTCTTACCCTTTTCATCCTTTGCCTGTCTAATGTCTCCATTTATTTATTTATATACTTATTTAGTTATTTTCCTCTCCTCTCTTTTCTCCATCTCCGATTCTCATATTTCCTTATCAATGCCTCTATTGGCATTTCCGCATTTGCTCTAACGGTTCCTATCAGCCTTGCATTAGCATGGTCAGGCCGCAGAGGAAATGGACACAGATACTTATCATAAATGCTTTAAATGCGCACACTTAGACTACTAAATTGTTTTCATAACCGCGGTGCACGTTTTTTTCCCCCCCTCCTTCAGTTGTTTAATTCCTAAATCGTTCTAACAGGAGCTGAAATGGGGAAACATAAAAGCAAATCATAAAGACCGTTGAGTACATCTGCAAGCATTTGAACTGAGCTCCGGCAATTATCAGCCAAGCCTGATTAAACCTGAATTTATTAAAAAAAAAAAAGAAATGCATTGTTGCTCCGTCTTTTTTTCCCTTTCATGTGATTTAATGCAAGATTAGCTCAGGAAGACTGTTGTAGTGGGGATACTACGATGAACCTTGAAATTATAACAAAGCTTTTGATGAATCGATACCCTATTAGAGTTGTTAATGAATTGTAATGTGATTCAGATTTGCACCGTGCAAAGCCTATCCATTTTGGTCCAACTACGAAACCATTAGCAGACGCAAACTAAGTGACACGCATTTAGTGCAGTAGGTATTCTGAGGGGTTCTAACATGTGTCTGTGTTTGATGTTGCAGAGGCTGTGATACCAGATGTGGAGCCTGAGCACAACGGTAATCAGCAGGAAAACTCCACTGTACAAGGTGATTGGCACACACACACACAACACAAACTCTAGTGTGTAGCTGTTGCATGTGAAAGAGAGTCTGGAGGTATTTTTGTTCTACTCCATTTTAGAAGGAATTTGCAATACATTTGTTTTCCTTTTTGTATTTTTTTTGTTTTGCTCTTTTTTGTTTGTATGGTTAAAGGCAATTGCACAGTGCAAATCAGCAAAGCAAAACTGAGAACAGGTTTTTAATGAATCAATCACAGGACATGAAAGCCTCCATCTCAAGGGCTGGGGCTGTGGTTGACCTGGCCTATCTGAGAGGCTTTTTTGGGTACAGAGAGGATGAAAGGGGGACTTTTCTTTTTTTTGTCGGTCGCCATCCGACTTCATTTCCCTTTTTGTCCCCCCCGCCCCCCCAATTGCCTCTCCACACTCATCATCCCCTTCAGCACACGAGCTGACGTCACCCCCAGGGCCAGGCAGCCGAGCGGCCGGTCGGTCGGGAGCTTCTAGGAAGCCCCCCCTCTCTCATCTCCTCCAGCAGAGGGGTGAGGGGAGCAGGGGGTGGGGGGAGTCTTATATGATATGGAGCTTACAGGGCCATGTGCATCCCACATGGCCTAGGGTTCTCCAGACACCTCCATGACCACCACAGCCTCAACCACCTCCACCACCTCCACCACCACTGCCACTTCTAGGCTTACAGTAAGCCCCTGTGTGTAAGGGGTGGACCCCCCTGGAGGCTCGTGTTGGAAGTGCAAACATTAACCAGAGGCACTTTTTCTACTCCTCCTGTGTTGCCACCTCTCCGTTTCTGCTCTCCTCCCTTTCTTTCTTTCTTTCTTTTTTCTTTCTTTCTTTCTTTCTTGCGTTCTTTCGTTCTCTTTCTCTCCCTCTCTCTCTCTCTCTCTCTCCCTCCTGGAGCAGACGGTCCTTTGAAGACGTCAAAATCCCTGAGGGAGGGAGATTGCAAACTGATGTGGCTGCATGTGTGTGTCACGCTTCCATTCTCACTCAAGAGTTCTGCTGCGTGCACAGACACACACACTCACACACACACACACACACACACACACACACACACACACATACACACACACACACGCACACTTTTTTTACACCACCTATTCCATCTGTTTTTGCCCCTGCACCCCCAGCCCTGCCTCCAAAACCTAGCTTGAGGTTGCTTTTGATAGATGGAGCCTATTATCGGCCCGTCGGCCGGCGAATCAGAGACACTGTCCCGTAGATCTTATTGAAATGTGAGCTGGAGAGGAGGTGAATAAATACATATGTTTACAGGATGCACGCTGGAAATGGCCTGCAAAGTGTTTTCTGCTGGGAGGGTGGAGATTGTTTTCTCATAGCCAATTTCACAGTCCGCAAATAAAGGAACGACCATTTTTCTTGTCACTGACAGCAGCGGAGCTGCCACACAGAAGAATGCTGAGGCCATGAGCTCGGGAACCTTCTGGAAGTTGTGTGTGTGTGTCTGTGTGTGTGTGTGTATGTGTGTGTGGGGGGGATTCTCCCGTGAGTTTGTTTTTGTTTGTTTTTGTTTTTGTCTGGCAAAGAGGAAGGGTTCATTTTCAGTGGCAGCGGGTCATCAATGGGTGAGGTTGACTCTAGATTTTCTCTTTTCTTTTTTTGAGTTGAGCTGAGTGGGGTTAGGATTACTGAAATCTTGAAGGCCTCTCAAGTTTCCTGCTCATAACTTCAGACTTCAGTCTTAACCTCCCAAGCACAACATCAAAGTCCTGCCCAGCACACAGGGACCCCTCGATCCCTCGCTCACTCTCTCGCTCCCTCTCCTTCACTGTAACGGCTGTATTTGTTCACATATTTCGCCAGAATTTAGGGCCTGAATCCCCTCGCGTAATGGCTGGGATCTTTGGTGTTCTCGCTGGGTTACCTGCAACTGGCTGGCATGGAATTAAAAGCACCCAACGGCTGCCAGTGGCGGTGGCGCTGCCATCAACTTTTACTGTTGGGGGGGGGGGGGGGGGGTTAAAGTGAGTGTCATCTTGGGGCATGACATTCCTGACCGTGGTGTCCGACATTATTAGGTCAGAGGTGAGAGAGGCACAAGTCGAGCTCGGCCCCGGTCACGTCATGGATCCGTGGATCGCTTCGCCACGCTTTGGAGACGGTCACGCTCCCTCCTCGCTCGCCCCCTGACTCGCTCGCTCGCCCTCGCTTTCGGCCAGACGTGAGAGCCACTGATGACCGTGACGCAGCGCTACAACCTCGGTGTCGCCACCGAAGCGGGTCGCATTACGTTTCCGACACACACACGCGCTCACACACACACACACACACACACACACACGCACACACCCTAAACCACTCCTACAGCTCCAAAGTGCAATATGCCAGCATCATGGTATCAGGCGTCTGTTGAAACAGTCTCAGCAGCTGTAGGTCTCATGTGTCCCATGTGACTATAAATCTGACACATCCTTTCAATGTCACGGATCTCCTCATATCACACTAGACATTGTTTAGAATTGTATTATACTGCTTTGTATTCTAAATGAAAAGCAATATAAGACAGATTTAGTCTATATTTCTCTTTATCCAGGATTTAGTTTAAAGGCCATCCAAGTACAGTAATGTAATCCCAGTGCTTGTCAGCGATAATTCATACCATATCTATCATAGCCAGAGCATGGTTTGGATAGCAACATTTTCAAAAATGTCCAAAGTGAACATGTGTAGACATAAATATCTGAAAGTTTATATGGCAAATATCAACTTAATGTCACTTTGTAAGACAACATCAAGTGTGATTTATGTCCTGAATTGGCTAGTCCACCCTGGAGTCCTTGGCATTATCTGTTTGTAGTGCTCAGAACCCCAATCTAATAGATGAACACAAGCCACACCAGAGTACCCATCGCACACCAATCTCCATGGATCATCGCTTTCGAGGGCAGCAAATCTTCAATTAGGACTCCTCTTGTCCATACAACACCCCACCACAACTGCACACACACACACACACACATACACGTTCTCTATCTTGCTCTCTCTCACTCACACACGCACATACACACCTTCACACACACACACACACACACACTCACACTAATCTGGACACCCCTCGGCGGACTCCCTGCGCGTGCCTAGCCGTACTTATCCATTACGGCGGGCAGAAATCTGATTAGCCCCCGTGCTCCACTCCCAAGTCCAACTTCACAGTTTTGCAAGCCTAGCACTGACAACTGATTTCATTAGGTTTGATTGTCCTTGCTGAGATCCCACTCCAGGAACTAAAAGCTTTTTACGCTTTCTCAGGTTCCCTCCTGCGTTCAGCCATTACACAGGCCCGTGTGTGTGTGTGTGTGTGTGTGTGTGTGTGTGTGCCTGTGTGTTTTTTTTTATTAATCAAGACAAGTGGTGGTAACAGAAACTGCTGAACACAAAAGAAGGTGACATCATTTCACAAGCCGATTAAGAAAAAGAGGAAGAGTGAAATGGAGGTGGTAGAGTCTCGGGTGTTGAGATGAGAGAGTGAAGAGAGAGAGAGGAGTGGGAGGGGAGGTGGGGGCTAATTGTAAGAAAACAAGGTGTTGTTTAATAGGAAACCGAACTCCTGCTTGTTTTCTGTTGAAGTATCAGTTCAGGAATGGCCTGGTAGTCATCATGAGGTGTTGACCCACCAGCTCCCACCTGTTTTATTTTGTTCTCTTAGCTAAACCTGTTGCGGCATTAAGAACGTCCGTAATTACGCTCCTGCAGACCTGGCAAGAAAAACCCACAAACAAACTAACAACAACAACAACAACAACAACAACAAAACCAGAAAAAAAGCTCCAATGACCTACTCTAGCTCCAAACTCATACTGCATTCACATACTGCAAATGAGTCCCAAGGGTACCATTCATTTCCAAAAGTTTTCTGCGCCACTAATTGGCAGCCCTGGAAGAAGAAAAAAAATGAGGAAGAAGGAGCAGCCGGAAAAAAAAAAGAAATAAAAAAAAAATAGAAGGCGGCATGAAAAATCAAGGTGAAGCTTTATGGCAGTTCTGGACCTCCCCACACTGAGCGCTTTGCAGACGGTGCAAAATAGAATGAGCCGGTAGCTAAATATGGCGAGAGACGATCGCGGAGAAAAAGGTCCCAGTGAGACCCACAAGCCTGGCTATACCCATCCTCCCACCTGCCCACCTACTGCTACTGCTGCTGCAGCTCCATGGTCTTCCACTACCCAGTGGTGTCTTCCTGGAGAGACGCCATAGTGCTAATGGGAGCCCTGAGAGGGCCGATGCTCCTGATATTGCTTAGGAAAATGGAGCGATTGCTCCAAATTTAGTTTACATGTTGTCAATACACAACAACACTGAAAATGCGCACCTGTGCGCCTGATATGGTAACTACCGATAAAGTCATCATCAGCCAGTAGTGTTAGAGATACTCTAGCAGCATTATGAAATGAAGTAGTACTAAACTGCTCTGTCTTATCCATTTTATTAAAAAATGATGACATATAACAAATGACCACTACGAATGTTCTGAAGAGATTCTGCTAGTTTCAATCACTTATTCTAATCAGTCTGTTTTTACAAGTGTGATTGCTGTTTTCCTCCACCTGAAATATGTATCAGTTTTTTTTTACAAGGCAGAAATGATTCATAGCTTTCTGCATCATAATTTACACACTTAAAGATTTCCCATCACATCAGTGCAACAGTAATTCCAGCAATCGGGCTGTCCAGCGTGGCCAGCAGTGAGAGTGCTCTATCGTCCGTCCCCCCCCCCCCCAACCCCCCTTTCCTGGGGACTGTGACGGCTCTGTTCAGCCACCCCCAACGCGCACACACAGACGCACACACACACACACACGCACGCACGCACACACACACACAGAGACACACACTCCACCGCCAGCCCACCTCCCTCCAGTCCCAGGGAGCTGCCATTCTTTACAGGGACTGGCCCTGCTGTCACTCTCTGGGCCCGGATTAATTGCGCCTCAGGATATTACAACTCATTTCATTGAGCAGTAAAACACCTCGTCAAAGCCCCTGGGCCTTTAAGTCTCAATTTAAGTCCAGCCACCGGACGGTGTTCCCTTACAGAGAGAGAGAGAGAGAGAGAGAGAGAGAGAGAGAGAGAGAGAGAGCGAGAGAGAGAGAGAGAAAGAGAGAGAGAGCGAGAGCTAAGGGCTCCTTTTCTATAAGTGGCCGATTTTCATACAGTCACTTTAAAGGAACACTGTTAAATATCTTGGTCGCCATTAAGCGATAGAAGTGATTTTTGGGTTAATAGGAAGACGAGCCCATAAAAGGGCCTGATTGGGTGTGCTGGAGAGTGAAGGGAAGCCATAGGCCAGGTGCGCCGGGTCTCCTCCAGACCATTCCACTCACTTTCAGGGAGTTAATGCACATTAAGGTTGCTCAAAGATGTCTGTTAAAAAATAACTGAAGACATGTAATTTTAGTCCACCAATGGACACAATTATAATGTGTAGGTATATAATATATTGTATAAATGGAATACATGTACTGTACAGTAAGCACTGGTAACAGCACAACAGAAAAGCGTATGTAATGTATTATACACATGTTATTAATGTACATACTATATTAGCAGTCTAGTTTGTACCGTGTTTAACAGTACTGTACAACACATATAAATTCCAAAGAAATAGACTTCAAGTGAATGATATATGTGTCGTGATATAAAAGCATTCAAAGTATATTAAATGGTAGTTAGTTGTCTCCCTCCCCAAAGCCTCGTTGGCCTCACTGCTCTCCTCTCTCGCCCCGGACCACGAGCGCAGTGCACCTCCTCCGTCCCGTATCCTCGCCGTGCAGGAGCGGCTGCTCGGCTCCGCTCGGCTCCTCTCCTCTCCGCTCCGCTCCGCGCTGCAGAAACATATTAAACACCTCCAAGCGCCCTCCCGCTCCTAATGAACTGCCTCTCCTCTCCCCCTGCTCGGGGAATTAAATCAAGCCACGTTTTTCATATTAACATTCAACGACCAACTTCTCCCTTTTCACCCACCAGCTGTTCTCCCTTTATCTGCTCCCGTTCACTGACAGCCAACACTTAAGTGATCAATCCCCTAAATTATTCTTGCCGCACATTTGATTAAAATACTTGTGCTTTTTTTTTTTTTTTTTTTTTTTTTTTTATCAAGAATCACTTTGCCTATCAAGTATGACCAGCCATCTTTTGCTGTGTTTTTTTTTCCACCCTCCTCTGCTTTGAGAAGGATATGATTCACATCTTTATACCATGAAGCAACCATGTATGCATTCTTATTAAAGGACTGCATTTTAATTTAGAACTATGTGTGTATATTTATATACGTGTGTGTGTGTGTGTGCGTGTGTGTGTCAGTGTGCGCGCACGTGCATACTTTCAGGGATGGGAGTTTTAATAGCACCAATTCCTGAACGCAACGTTTACCTCGATTTGTTTTCTGTTTTCACAGAGAACAGACCTCCCTTCTCCAAGCCCCCCATCATGTACTGAGAAGGGGCTCCGCGCGGCTAGAGTGTCCGACTGAGGGGGGCTGAGCGAGGGTTTGCCCCACGGAAACACTCCTCTGGCTGGGACATGTCTGAGCGGTGATGAGGGGAACAGCAGGAGCTTCTCACTGGGGGGATCCTCAACCATCCTCACGCTGAAAACAAAATGGTGTACAGGACTGAAGAGAGAAACATTTAACAGTTTGAACGAGAGAGTGAGTGAGCGAGTGAAGGGATGAAAGAGGGAATGTGTTCTTCTACATATATGTAAAAGGTTGTGTGTGTGAGCGATTGAGTATGTGTGTGTGTGTGTGTGTGTGTGTGTGTGTGTGTGTGTGAGCGTGTGTGTGTGTGTCTGTGTGTGACTGGGGAGGTGCAACGATGCACAGTGAAGGGTGTGTGTCAGGAGCCCTCTCTCGCATCCTTTCTCCATGATCTTGTACAAAAAGGAAATAGAAACCTCCCTTGAATCTCCTTATTTGACTACTTCTACGTTCCTATCTTTTTTTTTTGATTGTTTTTTTCCAGGCTAAAAATAGAAGGACCTTTTTTTCTCGGAATTAAAAGAACATTCCCAAATTGTTCTTGACTCTGTGAAGCACATAAAACGGCCTCTCTTTCCATCCGTGCTACATGTTCACTCTTTCTCCTTACACCATTATTATTGTTGTTGTTATATTGTTGTTGTTGTTATTGTTATTATTATAATTATTATTATTATTATTTGGCTTTGACCTTTCTTTTTACCCTATTGCACCAGTGTTTCGCAGTTGCACAACAGCCTTGCAAAATCTTTGCGTGACAATGTCCTTTAGAGATGGAGACATGGCATTGGGGACATGACATGGACAGCATCAAGCATTCAAAAAGACCAGCATCTTCACAAGAAAGGACAAAGGACAAAAAAAAAAAAAAATTGAATGGGAGGAATTTTTTATTCCTCTTCTAAGAGTTTTCTTCGTTTTCTTTTTATCGTTTGTTTTTGTTGAAAAAAAAAAGATGTAGAAGCGAAACAGTTCCCTCACTGTCTGACATGGCTGCCACCATGATGTTGTTCTACTCCCATGCTGTTCATGCCTCCAGTGTTTTTTTTGATGTTGTTGAATTGTTTGTTGGTGTATTTTTTTTTTTTTCCGATTGACACTCTTGTTTGAATGCACAGGAAATGAGGTGGCAAATCGTCTTATTTCCATCTGTCCTCATAGCCCCCTTCAGTAATGGTTATATATTGCTCCTTTATGAGTTAAACAAGAACATTGTTGAGTTATTGTTGCTATAAATACAGTATTACAGTAACACCCCTCCTGTTTTTACCCTCGTTTATAAAGACTTGTAAAAAAAGGCTTTAGCGTTTGCTACTCTGATGTTGTAATGAAGTGATACATT
This sequence comes from Sardina pilchardus, assembly GCF_963854185.1. Taxonomy (NCBI): domain Eukaryota; kingdom Metazoa; phylum Chordata; class Actinopteri; order Clupeiformes; family Clupeidae; genus Sardina; species Sardina pilchardus. The sequence continues at coordinate 22,838,927 of NC_084998.1, forward strand.
TTTAGTGAGATTTAAAAACAAAAAAAGATGGTAAAAGATAAGAAAACAAGTACCCTAATGCACATTTGATGCAAGCATGCTTGTAGATACAACACTGATGATAAAAATACACGTACACAAAAAAAAGGAAAAAAAAAAAAGAAACAGCTGCCAGTTTAAATCTATTTTTTGAAAAGGTTTTGGGGAACCCATTAGTATCCTAATCATGGTCAGGCAGCTAATCAATGATGTTGACCTTCTTTCAAAAGTTCATGACATTACCACATATCACACCCTTGCACATAACATAAATAAATAAAACATCCATATGGACAACTTTGGTAGATTTGTTTTCTGTTTTTGTTTGAGTTTTTTAAGTAATAAAAAATTGAAACTGAAACATTACTCAATTTGTCATACCTTGTCTTTTATTCAGAGTATTTTCCATTGTGGTGTCTGTCTCGTTTTACATTAAGCAAAAGTGGTTACGGAGAACATAGTGCAGGAGTAGGCCAGTCTATCGGCCAGGCCAGAGGCACACTTGGTGTAAAGGCTAACCCTAGCTGGAGCAATCTGTCTGCACTCTTGTGATTTGAAATTGCGCAGCTTGTCTGAGAGTCTCAGAGAGAGCGACTCTGTCTCTCAGGTTTTCTGCAAAAAGCCTTCATTCAGCCTTACCTTGACCACCCAGAGGAAATGACCTAATTAATGACTTCCCCCTCAAAAGCTTTCAGGCGTAAGCTCTCTCTCTCTCTCTCTCTCTCTCTCTCTCTCTCTCTCTCTCACCCCCTCCTCACTTCCCTATCCCCCTTCATATCTCTCTTCTTCCTGCTGTCTCTCTTGCTCCCCCTGTCTGCCTGCTTCAGTCATCTTCCCATTCCTATCTATAGCAGCTCTCTCTCTCTCTCTCTCTCTCTCTCTCTCTCTCTCTCCTCACCGTGTGGTGTCTTGTTGTGTGCGGACCGTAGGGAAGCTGAGGAGAACAGACAGCCTCTCAGTGGAAGCTTGAAGTGCAGCTCAGCCTGCAGTGGTCCTGCCCATCGCCATCAACAAGAGAGGCTGTTTTTGCACTTCAATTACAGACAGCCGTTTGATCTGCCACTGATTGCCCCTCCACACTCCACACGGCCGTTATGTAAAGCAGTCAAAGAGCCACATTATGATTAGCCATTATTAAAATTCACTACAGTTGGTGCGCTGAATTGTCTCTCGTATGATTGTTGCTTGAATAACAATAAAGTAAAATGTCTTGCATCTCCATGACTTTCATTATGAAATAATGGATGGTATTTGATTAAGATTTAATACGTGGAGGAGAATTATACGGGGACATCTCAGGTGTGACTGCTTCTGACCTTGAGACTCAGGCCAGGTGTTCTCTCATTTTCTGCCGATCTTTTTGTTTCAAGACATAATCTATAAAAATGGTTCCATGGCAATTAAAAATATTGTTCCTGAAGATGAAATAGGACCGGCGCTCTGAATCGATGTCACTTATCCCCTCTGCAGCGGAATTGTTTGGACAGAATATGCCACGGTAGCCTAGAACGATTGACTGTCATCAATACACAGTGTGGGACGTTTGCCAAGACTTCAGGGCTCAGATACTCCTTGGGATATTCTCAACTGCAGTTACAGCACTAACAGTTCTCTCTATCTAATCTCATATTTAGTGATATTTAGATTATGCGCATATTCAAAAAAAATAAACAAAATAATAAGTGTTTAAGGATACAGCAATTGAAATGAATAAGTAAAAAATAAATGTAACTAACTTGCAATAATATAAAATGGTTCTGTGTCCCTGCCCTGCAAACTGTGGAAAAAATATAGCATTCACAGAACTGAAAACAGAAAGAAGTAAACACATTGCCTGTACCCCCGGAAAACAACAGGTTTGTACAAATCATTCAACGTTCTGGCAGTAGGTTGAGGATAACAATGATAATAGTAATTTATAGCGCCTTTCATAGTACCCAAGGTCAAAGGACTTGTTTTGGGGTGCTTTTTGAACATGGGCAGTGTTGAAGGATGTAAAATCTATGCCACGGTAGAGAAGGAGGTACAGTACGCCCTGTTTTAAATCTCCTCCCTGGAAGTCAGCAGCACATTATCTGGAGTGTGAACACAGGCTCAGATGTTCCTCAGCATGTTATTGATCTTGGGCTTGTAACGTACAACAGCTGCACCCACTCCTCTGCTCTTCCATTTCTGAGTTATATTCCCCTTCCAGGAACAATGACTGGTGGCGATGCCACCATGCACGCATACAGTAACATCATGCTCTTCAGTGTCGTGTAGCTGAAAGAAGACTGTGTTTACTGTGTTTGTCATGAAATGTGACCAAACCCATCAATTCTGCTCGTGTTGTGGTGGTGGATGGAGCTGTTGTGGAGTGTGTTGAGGTTTCTTCGCTTTGAGTGAAACCGTTCATTTTCTGAGTTTATGACAGCTTGCAAATTTTGCCACTCCCACTCCAGCTGATTCCCATCATCTGCCTGATTCGATCACTTCAATCTAATGGATTGCTGCTCTCAATAGGCTGATGAATTGAAGCAGAGGGACAGGGGGAAAAAACATGCAATGGAAAACCTGACTAGCCGAGAGATTCCAAGCCTTGGTGTTTGAAAGTGTTTGAAAGGACTGCTGGAGGAGGATGCCTCTTGTCTGCTGTTGTGTAATGGGAACTACTGTAATGACAGCTAATGAAGACTACTGTTCTATTCTAATCTTATGCCTCATTTTAAATATGCAAATAGATGGGGAGGCATTTGGCTGTCAATGTTGTTTATTTGGAGAAAATGAGAGAATCCCATTGTTGTAGACCTATTTTGGACTGTTAACTGTTTAGGATGAACAGTTTAAACTCCCAGTGCCCTCAAGATGAATAATGAGCCAAATTGTATGCACATATCATCCTTCCCATATGGAACGAGAGCAGTCTGGCAACTGCAGACCCCTGACCCTGCCACACAATATTAACAAAAGTGAAATCAAATTCAAACATCTGCAAGAGGGCCGTGATATGGTGACCTCTGCATTGTATAAACTAAGAGCATCAGACCAGTACTTTTTATGCTATGAGTGGGGACACACACACACACACACACACACACACACACACACAGAGAGAGAGAGAGAGAGAGAGATACTGTAGATGGATGGGTAGACTACAGGCACTTTGATGTTTTCTGAATAACAATTAGTGAATTGCTGTTAGCCAGAGAGGAGTTCCTCAGGGAATGTTCTGGAACACAACTGACCCCTACATCTTTCCCACCAGATATTATTTTTGAGCAATGTTTCAACACACAATACACATCTCACTAGTATTACTTTATGCAAGCACAGATGTAAAAAAAAAAGATAACAATCTCAGGAAGTTCCGGACATGCATCTAAGCATTTGACTTATTTGAATATGTCAGGAGCCTCAAACTGCTGTTGATTTAAATGCTTTCCCAACCATCGTCTTCCTTGGGCCTGATTTCCATTGTAAATGGTTTGTGGTTGACACTTGACTCTGTTTGTTGAAAGCCCCTCGTTGCTCAACAGTGGCTGAGGTTCCAGTGAAGTCAGCAATCAGCAATCAGAAGAAGCAGACTTCAATCAGACAAGAGTGGAGATGGAGGTGCGGGTAGTGGATATGGATAGATGGGCCTTCATAGCAGTCAGCGGCCTTCTGACCTCTCTCGGCCTCTGCGGAAGCCTGTTCTACATCCATTGCCTGCTACTTCCTGGATGCGAGCACAACAGATTCAAGCAGCCTCTTAAAGTTCTAGCTCTATCGATGGTTGGTACGAATTGCTTCATACAGATCATCATGGCTGTTTTCGTCTGTAAGGAGTTCTTCCACACACCCTGGGCTCTTGACCTTGCTCTTTTTGTCCTCAAAGATTTTGCTGTGGGGACCAACATGGTTTCCTGCGCTTGGATTGATGTCTTCTACTATTCTCAGATTGTCCCCGCAAGAAATTACTTGACCACCTGGTTGAAGCAGAACATTAAGACGGTGGTTTACTGTGCCTTGACACTGCATTGGTTAATTCTCTCTTTGCAGTTAGCCATAGAGTGTTCACTGTCCATCAATAGTGTGGGTTTCACACTGGATAGCAACATGACAGAGAATATGTCTGACTCTGTTGACTCCATGCCTGTCGTTCGCATAGAACTGCTAGTCATAAACGATGTGATGATAGCTTTGCTGTTGCTGGCGCTGGTCATTAAGATGGTTGCGGACTGTTCGACGCTGTACTACCTCTGTTGTCACATCAAGAACATGGAGGCCAGTAGCAGTTCTTTCTCCGGCCCAATGATGCGGAATCAGATGAGGGTGGCCATCATAGGAATTGTGCAGGGACTCCTTTTCCTGTTTATCTCCATATTTAGCTTAATCTACTTCATATTCATCAAAGATCAGACCGTCCTTTTTGACCCAGAAGAATGGATCCAAGCCACAGTCATTTCAGTGTACTCTTTCTGCGCCACAGTTTACATGGGTGTGGGCCAGACTGTTTTCAGACTGAGGGTTGTTGCTCTATCAAAGAAAGTGAGAGGTTGGTGTCCAACACGAGGATGACTTCCAAAACTGCCACAAAATGTCACACATTTAAAAACACTGCCTAGTTGTGCAATTGAAATGCTTTCAAAGAATGTCAAATGTAAAAGTGTTTACCCATTGAGAATGTTTACAGATGATAGGTTTTTCAGCTATAAATGTGAAATGTTTTATAGTATATATACGTAGCTATCATATTTCCAGTCCTCATCTGCTGCAAGAAACCCTCATATGTATTTGTGACATATTGAAATAAATAACAAATAAAAAATGCTTCATTGTGAAATTACACTAAAAATTTAGACATAAAATGTTTTTAATGTGAAGCTTTAGTTGGTATATTTGTGAAATATACAATGCAAAAAAAATATCTGTGTAGTCACAGCTCATCACACACAAGCCACTCAAGCCGCATTTAACTAATGCAAAGTCTTGATTGCATGCTTTACATTGGGCACTCATGTACTCTTGAGGCTGTAAGAAGCATACTGTATGTAATAGTGCACACTGGCTTTGTTCTCTGGGGACCCGCGGGTGCTCTCACCACTGCGCAGTTAAAGAATGTGCTGGTCATCATTGTGTCAAAGGATAATAAAGTAGGCAAAGGCGAACGTGACTCATAAAAGTTGTGTGAATCCTCCTTTGATCAAGCGTGGACAGGTGTTTAATAACGAAAGACATGTGATCTCAGACCCAGGACACGATGGTTATGTAAGTCATGAGTTCCATACTGCCGGGCAGAATAAGCCTTAGCAAGCAGCCTGGCCGCCAGTGGTGGACAGGAACAAACACTGACTTCATGGACACAT
>NC_084998.1:23164271-23314271 GCF_963854185.1 Sardina pilchardus
ACTTGCTGTTACATGCAGTATGTCTGTGAATTGCTTTAGAAATCCCCTGGAGATTTCTGATTTCTCTCATTGCCAGTGAATCGTGTTCTCAGCTATTGGTGACTTATATTATTGATAGAATTCTAGGGAGTATTATTGATAGAAGAATAAAGCAGGAACCATTTATGAACCATTTATGAACTAAGTAATGATTTGCTTCCGTCTTATGTGAATGACTTTGTCCTGCCAATCACCACAGGCACATTCACATACATACACACACACACACACACACACACACACACACACACACACACATGCACACACATATGCACACACCACGAGAGAGAGAGAGAGAGAGAGAGTGAAGAATACATGATTAATATTTTTTTTATGTTTGATGAATACATAGACATGGCAAGACTGGCAAGAAAGTGGTTCTGATGATATTGATTCCAGATAGCGTCATGATGGCTTTCGAGTGTTGAACTGTGGAGAGCCCTCTGATGAATTTCACACGATGAGTTGTTTAAAATGCAATCAGAAGTGCCATCTGGTGCCAACATTACTGGAGTGATCATTTCAGTGCATTGATCTTCAGATGGCTGCCTTGTGTAAAGTTGACACGCAGCCAACCCCTCTGTCTCTGTCTACCTCTGCCTTTGCAGCTATTTTTAATATCAAGCATTATTGAGGTCATATGTTTAGTGTTCCTTTATATTCAACAGGTTTTGCTCAGTTGTTGGCAAGGTTGGGCTCTTTGTTGTTGGTTGAGCTGTGCGTTCCTGTGCTTTTGTGTGGAACAAGCCCTGATGGGGAGGGCAGCGGAAGGGAAGGCAGCAGAGCAGCATCCAGCAGAGGTGTTAAAAGGCATGTTGCTAGGTGACCGTGTCAGAGCCAGAGAGTGTCCACGCTGGTTAGGTGTGAAAGGGCTGGCCGGCCACCGCCTCGCACATTATGCCTGAGTGTGTGTGTGTGTGTGTGTGTGTGTGTGTGTGTGTGTGTGTGTATGTGTGAAAGAGAGAGAGAGATACGGTAGTGTGTGTGTGTGTGTGTGTGTGTGTGTGTGTGTGTCTCTGTGTGTGTGTGTGTGTGTGTTTACTAGGGCTATTTAGAATATTCAAATTCATTCCACCCCTGTGGAGATACACCATTCATGCACACTTAACCTGCCGGGCAATGTTATTAGCACACAGCAAACAGGCTATCTCTGAGGGCGACAGGTCAATAATTTGTAGATTAACGTTGTGCAATATTGACCACTCCATAAGCATACCAATGGCTTGAAGGGGCTGTGTACCGGTAGTAATGCTAAATAACAGAAAAACTTGAATAATATCAGGCTGTAAACACATGACTTAATGACTTTAAATTCTATCCAGTCATATCTATCTTTCTCTCCTAAATTGTATTTGTGTCTCATAATGTAGCTTGTTTTGAAGCCTTCTTTCTTTTTTTAGATGTTGTTTTCAATTTTGCTGTGAGACTTGAGGTTCAGCCTGTGTCTTTTATCAAGCAGCAGGCTGCTTTTGAGGTTTAAACGAGACCTCAAAGACACGTGTCAAAAAGTACCTTTGAGGTTTCTTGGTGCATGGCTACGTGACATCTGTGCCTCGTTTGTTCTTTAATGTGCCTTTCTGTCTACTAAGGAATTCAGATGTCTGAGTGTTGATGCTTCCGTTCATACAGTTTTTTGTTGTCCCTCCCCCTCCCTGCGCTGATATCCATCTCTGTCTTTACCCGCTGAGCATGTTTACTTTATTCAGAAGAGCCCTTTTGAAGTGACCTCAGATAGATAAAACTGTTCTGGCTATTTATTAAAAGTAAAGGAAAAACATCATTGTGTTCTATCTTTCATTTGTAAAGGTCACTTTTGTTTTGCGATATTTGCAGTTACACGAGTCACATGCACCGGACATGAATCCTTTTATGTTTCTCGGTTAAATGCTGGTTGTTAAAAAGTTATCTTCCTCTTTTCAATAGGTTGTCCCTGACCTTATTAGCCTCTGCTGGATATACGTAGACCAGATATGGACTAGGGTAAGGGTTAAGGTTAGACAGTAAATATGAAGTCTCTCCAGACAAGTTATTGAGACCGTAGGCCATGCTGTTCCTGCAGATTGTGTTGGAAAATTATGCAAACTCTGAATATCAACATTGAAATGTTGAAATTGAAATTTCAGTATGTCTGTTGTTCATCATTATGTATCATTAAGTATCAATTTAAAGTTTTACATGAAGGGATCATCATGTTCCTTTCATATCACCCACTATTATTTTGATATAATGATTCGGCTATGATACAAGAGGAGAAAAGTTTAGCTTTTTACCTACTGCATAAATCATTTAAATCATTTACTTTAACAAACCATATGGTGTTGATCTGAATGTGCACTAAATGGTTGTGAAGTTGTATATTTTTGTAGGTTGTGGTGCAAAAGTTTCAGTGGTGGTTGCACCTGCCTTCATCTTGCTTCCTGTTTGTGTGGTGAAACAGCCTGTGTCTTCATGACCTTATTAGTCCACACAGTCTGCATGTTTCAAACTACGTTTTGTTGCAGATCATTTGTGGACGAGCCCATATTTTAGAATTGACCTCCATTCAATTCATGAATTGGCATTTGAATTGAATTGGCCCCACCCCACAGGAAGTTAATTGGAATTTGAATTGGAATGACAGGAAGTGGAATTCAATTCATGGCAATTCAAAACAATTCCAGTCCCATAACAGGAAGAATGGGTTGAATCTCACATGCATTCCGTTTTGGGAAGGTTACTTTGGAAATGTAATTGATTACTGTTTTCAATTATAAGTTGTGTTTGTTGCGATAATATCTGACATACTTTGTGAAACTTCATTGTTTCACTACCCTTGAATTATGTATATGAATTTTGCACAAGCCTGACCATAACCAGTAGGATTCACACAGGGATTGAGAATCTTTTCAGTTTTTCTTCAGACTCCGATGTGTGTTCTACTTCTATTGAGTCCCTATGATGTATCTATGATGTATGAATGATGTATGTGAGTTTTGTTCAACCTCTATGCTAATCTCTGTCTGTACACTCTGCCTGTGTGTACATATAAAGACATATTCTCTCCTGACACGGAGGTACATGAAGAACTGCTGAAGTTGTTGTCTTTCTTGTCTAAGGGAGATGTAGAACTCTTGAGACTGGAAGTGGGGATTGAGTAGGTCACCTGGTTAGGATGCCTCAGTCTCACCACACTGGCCAAAGCAGCAAGTGGCCAGTGGAGTAGACATACAGTAAAACAATCTATCAACTCAGCTGGCGTTCTGGCTGAATGAGAGGAGCCATCAGGATGTCCTGTAACTCAATTGTACATGTAAGAGGACGTCTGGGTGCACTTCTCCTTATTAAATCAATATCGGAATACCGCTGTCCTTGAGCTGCGGCCAGAGGGCATCCCTATGACCCTCTTTGACTATCGGTTGTAGCCTACTGTATATACACAAGCTTTGGTCGTTTGTACACTCTAAAAATAGATTAGTTGAAAATAACCAATATATCAGTCAAATTCAACCAATGTGATTACACAATATGTGTCCAACAAACATATTGGTTGAAATGACCAATTTTGTCTTAACCAATAATATTAGTGGCTTGTTTCACCAATCTGTTTTTAGAGTGTACTGATGTTCCATGTTCCAAGAACTTCTATAGTAAGAGGCGGGAAGAAAAGTCAGTGTAACAGGGGAGCTACACCAGACGCGTAACTGAAGCGTTCCGTTCGCGACGCGTAAAATCCATTTTAGAAGATGGGTCTATTTTTTTCGAATGTACGCGCCACTGTTGCGTCTGGTGTAGCTACTTCCATTGACTACAGTGATAATTAACTGCTGCGACCGGCTGCAACATACGCGTCGCTAACGGAGCGCTTCAGTTACGCGTCTGGTGTAGCTCCCCTGTAACAGCCACAGCTGGTGGACTTACGGCTTCTTCGGCCCACAAATTGAAGCTTTTGTGCGCAAGTCTTTCCAAGAGAACTGACTGTCCTGCTGCCACAAGGTCATCAGGGCGTCCATTTTGGGTCATGTCATTTTCACTACAGCTTCCCAGTGTAATCCAGTTAGCATTGATTGCCTTTATATCTTTAGAACAAGCATCCTATCCAGGTATGCCCACTCTATGAAGTTACTGTATTATGTATGTTGTACTGTTTAAGCTACTTTAGCCCACCACCTTTAGTTAGACTGACCTTTAGTTTTGGTTCTGCAGGGGTGGTACTCGTGGGACTAACAAGCCCAGTTTTTCCTCTTCTCTCTCTCTTCCTTTGGTTTTGCATCTGGTCCTCCCTGTGGAAGGGAAAAAAATAAGTTGTATGTTGGCCTGAGCCCATGCTTGAGTGCTGGATGTCTGACACCCAGTTTGATGTCTGTGTGAGGAGGGGAGTGAGTGCCCTGTTTTACACTGAGATCACAACCCCACTGCTCTCTCTGCTGGCTTCCTGTCAGATGCTAACCCACCTGCAGATAAACCACTGGAACGAGGCCAGAGATGGATTTTGGATTTTTACGGGGGTTGCCTATTTTTTTCTGACATTTCTTGTGGTGTTTGGGGTCTGCATGTGTTCCCAGTCTCTGTCAAAAACACTGTCATCACACGAGCTAATAGTGCATGGAACATATCACATCAGTTGAATCATCACCACCAACTGTCCTGCTGTTCCATGGATCTGAAAGCGGACATTGTCCCTTCTGTCCTCGATGCGCACGTAAACGCACACAGAACCCACATGGCTTTCATCATATGCTGGGCCATATCGGTGAAACAAAACCTACTTTGTGAGATAGGCTCCCGGGGTGTCATTTCCCAGCCTCCTGCAGGGCTGTGATGGTGCTCTGCAGTCCTCCTGGCCTGCCTCATGTGATTCCCTCGTGCCAAGCTTCATGTCATTTAGATAATCAGCCCCGCAGTGCCCTGCGCCGTCCAGCGGGCCTCGTGATGCGGTGGTGGCCAGTGGGCTGGACAGATGGACGGATAAACACACGGCTGCCCGATCCCAGCAACCCTCACAGAGAGACCGAGCAAACCGTCCCTCTCTCTCTCCCTCTCTTTCTCTCTCTCTGCCTCTCTCTCTCCCTCTCTCTCTGTCTCTCTCTCTGCCTCTCTCTCTCCATCTCTCTCTGCCTCTTTCTCTCCCTCTCTCTCTGTCTCTCTCTGCCTCTCTCTCCCTCTCTCTCTGTCTCTCTCTGCCTCTCTCTCTCTCTGTCTCTCCCTGCATCTCCCTGCCTCTCTCTCTCCCTCTCTCTCTGTCTCTCTCTGCCTCTCTCTCTGTCTCTCTCTGCCTCTCTCTCTCCTCTCTCTCTCTCCCTATCTCTCTCTCTCTCTCTCTCTCTTCCTCAGTCAAATCAAATCCAATGGTGCTTTATTGACATGAATGAGTTACAGTAAGTCATTGTTACCAAAAGCTACAAGTATTACATATATGTTAATAATCAACTTTACATTAATACCGGTATATAGAGATGGAATGAAATAATGAAAGGAAAAATAATAAGTCATATTAAAAAGGATAAGTGGTAAATGATATTAAAAGGACAGTAATAGCTTCAGCAGTAGTGCTATACTCTATCACATACATGAAAGTTATCACATACATGAAAGTTATAACTTTTCTCTTGTTTTATGACAGATCATAATACAATCTGCAGCTACTGTAGGCATGAGCAGTTTGTTTCATCTCCCAATAATATACATTTTCATTTGTGGAGATAGATTTTCAAATTCTGTTATATCCTCTCTCTCTCCCTCTCTCTCCCTCTCTGTCTCTCTCTCTCTCTCTCTCTCTCTCTCTCTCTGAGTTTCCATTTCCTTGCTGGTAAATGGGTATGTTGGAGGCAGGCCATGTGAATCACTCACAGGGGTAAAAAAAAAGGAATGTGAAGGAATGTTCCGACATTGTGTTACAGCTAATGTCATGTTGCTAATGTGGAAGAAAGGAGAGGAGAGGAGAGGAGAGGAGGGGAAAGGAGAGGAGAGGAGGGGAGGGGAGAGGAGAGGAGGGCCTGTGATGGGAGCAGACAGCCAGCATGTGCAGAGTAAGCTGTTAGCAGTGTGAAGAGTGAGGCAGAGCACACACACACACACACACTCACAGAGAGAGGGAGAGAGAGGGAATCATATTGAAAGGGAAAAAAAAGTTGTTGAACCACCAAAGCATGAAACATTGCATTGTTACACTGCAAACATTTCAAGTAAAAGCTCCCCTATATCGGATTATTTTTTCTCTAAGCAACACGTCTTTGTATGGTTTCGGTGTGTTATGTATGTGTGATATGTTTCAGGACTCTCTAGTCATTGCCCTCTTGAATATAAATCCACAAACACCAGTGGTTCTATTTCATCTGTTCCCCTAAATTCCACTGTCATGGACTGTATTGGCCTCAACTACAAAACAACTAGTTACGAGTTGTGTCAGAGGTTCCAGTATGTTCTAGTTTCTATATGTCCATGATGAACCCTCCAGTTTGTTCCTCCTAATTGACAGCTCGTCAATCACTGCCAGTGATACAATGTACAGAGTGTAAAGTAGGTCATTGTACATTGACTAACTTGATGAGTGATTACTTAAAAAAATGTAAGTCTCAGAGTTTCTGTGGAACCTGCACCATTCATTCAGACAATGCGTATCAAAATCCTCCTCATTCAAAAGCAGTAATATTTTGCGCTACAGAGTACCTGTTGTCATTTCACAGGTAGAAGTCCCCCTCTTAAGGTTTGAGTCTGTGCACACTGGTAGGTGAGGTGAGTTGGGGCCATCTGTGGCCTTAACTGGGAAGCATCTTGGCCTTTAAACGCCTGAAGACCTGAAATAGACCTCAGCCCAGGAGTGTCACAGGCAATTACCTCCTGACTGACTGACAGGCTGAGACTGGCTGTCAGGGAGAGCGCATTTTAGTCAGCAGCTTTCTGTAGTCACTAGTGATTTAGGCCCTGAGCTTAAAGGAGTGACTGCAACAGACGGTAGTCTTAATATGGTCAGTGGCGCACCACAATATGATCCGCTATCACGTTAGTGTTGCTGGACCCAGTGCCGTGTTTATGCCCGCAGCAGAAACAGAATGGAAAGATTATGGGGTTCCACGATGGCCTGGCTGCCATCGACGTGCCCTTAAGCAAGGCACTTAACCCTGAGTTGCTCCGGGCGACTGGCTCTTGTAATAGCTTACACATGTAAGTCACTTTGGATGAAAGCGTCAGCCAAATGAATAAGAAAATATAAACTATATTAGATTCTTCTGTGTTGGTAATTATGTGTTTTGCCTGCAATAAACTTTACTATCACTCACTATTATTTTTATACCTGGATTTGATTTGAGTGACTTTTCACTAACCTGGCAGTCAGGCATTGTTATTATTTCATACCCTTTCTTACTCTCTCTCGCTCTCTCTCTCTCTAAAAGTGTGTGTGTGTGTGTATGTGTGTGTATGTATTTGCAGCGCAGTCCCCTCGCTCCCCCTCCAGAGAGGCTGAGGCAGAGGGTGCCAAACCACAGTGTTACATCACCTTACTCTCCCTCGCCCTCTCCCTCGGCTGCGGCTGTGGCTGTGGCTGCTGCTGCTGCTGCCATAGCTATAGCAGAGCAGAGCAGAGCGAGGTGCCTGGGACCTGTGACATGCCCAAATCCCCTGATCCTCCTCCCAATCTGCCCCTGTGACGCTGAGACGGCCTAAGCCACTTACGCCCTAATCTCAGCCTGGGGCCGGAGTGAAGAGCAGCGGTGGCCCGGAGGGGAGGGGATGGGGCACACGCAGCACGTGCCTCACGGGAGGTGGCACTAAGCCTTACATGTGAGCGCAGGAGTGCCACCCCAGACCTGTTGCCAACGTGGTTGTCTAACATCTTTTTATGTTGTCTGGAGGAAGGCATTCACATATGACTATTAAGCAAAGTAGGTTATTTAAGCGAATAAAGGAAGAAACCACACACACTGTTTCTAGATGCAGTGGACGCTTTTAGTTTGGCAGCATCTTTTCATTACCTTATTTCAAATTCACTTGGCAGACCAGTGCTATCCAGTCCGACTCCAAGCTTCTCAGCTGCTAAATTGTACCTTTGTGTCTTTAAACGATTTTTTCTGTGTTCATTGCCCTTTTGCTGCATTCATTCATCCTTTTAGTATCTGTAATGATATTAGTACAGATCCTCATTTGCTATCCTCATCTGAACTGTTTATGTTGTTAGTGAACTGTGGTGTGAAAGGCCATTAGTTTAGTTAGCGGCTGTTGCTATTTTTGGACATAGATCAGGGATTACTTTAGAGCTTGGACGCTTCATACCACAAATATATACATCAACTTATTGTGAAAGTATCTCACTAAGAGGATACTGTACGTATATAACTAAATCTGCCTCAGTACATATACAGTATCTAATTCAAAGACAGGAAAGCGTAACGTGAGTGAGTGTTATTTGTGTTATTTGTGATTAATCTAGATAATCCACATGCAGCTGTAGTACCCTCTGGTGTTATCACTTCCCCTGAAGGTTAGGGACTAAATGCCACCTGTAGCTTCTGTGGCTCTCTGTCTCTCTGTGTGTGTGGTGGTGGTGGTGGTGGTGGTGGTGGGGGGGGGGGGGGGGGTGTCAGTGTATTGTGTCCACAGTATGTGTATAATAAATTGAATGACAGGTGGCTGGGAGTATTTTACAACAGTAGGATAAACTGTTGATTTTACACGAGATACCATCACTATTATCAGCGCAAACATTCTTTCATCTTTGTCAGAACTGATTGATGCAAATGCAACATGAGCATTGTTTCATAATCATAATGTAATCCATAACTTTCATGTATACAAGCCAACTTTGAGTTTATTTCCTCTGATTTCAGCAAGTGATATTGTTGTTTTGACTGAAGGGATTATCCTTAAGGGATACGAGCTCGGCGTTGTCTTAATCATTCTTCCTCTGATGTCCTGTTTTGCAGACTACCTGTGTGGCCCCGAGGACAATGTGTACAACATCGACTTCACGAGATTTAAGATCCGGGACATGGAGACGGGAACAGTCTTGTTTGAGATCACCAAGCCTCCCTCCTCCAGTGAGTCCGCAGTGCTTTCACGTTCTACTCCTACATGTCACTTAGTACGAGAACAGTTCTGTTCTGTTTCTTCTGCTGTTCTCTAGTCATTACAGTTCTTCTTCTTCAGATAACTCTGGACACTTCTGTATTTAGAAATGGCTTTTTAAATTCAGGTGTTACCTATCTTTTTTGCCTGTAGTTCTTATTTGAACACAAATTTTGATACAGATACAGATGTCAAATCAGTGTTTTCAATATCTTTTTGAAACATCAATAATCTGAAGCAGCATATAGCTGACCCTTGACATACCAACACCACGCCTAAGTTGACATACAAGAGACTGAGGTCAAGCTATTGTTTTTTTTCTGAGTGATGGCAATGTATTTCCACAACATGTACAAGTGCACCCTAATAACAAATCTTGTGTATTGTCATTTGCTTATACTTAAAGCAGACAAGCGAGACGTGGACCCAAACGCTGGACGTTTTGTGCGGTACCAGTTCACCCCTGCGTTCCTGAAACTACGCCAAGTCGGAGCCACGTAAGTCTGAAGAAGTCCTAGATAACACGTGAATGCATTGTTGAGGATATTTTGGTTTTTTTGGCTTAAAGGAATAGCATAATAATAAATGGAAAGACACTACATCTAAACTCTATACTGTTATTCCCAATATAGAAACAATATAGAATGTTTCTGTCATAATTGGGTTACTGCCTATGTACAAGCTAAGCCTTCAGAAAGTCAGGGACACAAAGGCCAATTTATTAGCAGGAGTTTGAAATGAATGGTTTGCATTCAGTATTTAAGCCATAATGGCAAGAGCAAGCAGTGGAAGCTTGTTCGACACAGAGTAGTTTGTCCTAGTTAAGCGTGCGTGCCTGTCAGGATATGGCACATAAATATGGAGTATGATGGGAGCTAACAGCCCAAATATACATTGTCTCTAATTGGACACTGGGCCGAGAGAGCACTGTGACATTCAGTATGCCAGTGCTTCCTCTGCAGTCGCACACAATTACTGATCCAGAATGTATGTCACTGCTTTGGGCTTCATGTGTTGAAAGATACTGTAAATGACATAGGTTAGCACACCAAGAGCCATTTTCTATGGAGGATTATGAATTGATTTGGGTCGACTGAAATGTTTTGTGTTTATTTGTGTGTTTATCTGTTTGTTTTCTCCGTCTCCCATATCTTTCCGTCTCCCCAGTGTGGAGTTCACAGTGGGCGACATCCCCATCAATAACTTCCGCATGATCGAGAGGCACTACTTCCGGGAGCAGCTGCTGAAGAGCTTTGACTTTGAGTTTGGCTTCTGCATCCCCAGCAGCAAGAACACCTGCGAGCACATCTACGAGTTCCCTCCCATCTCCGAGGACACCAGTGAGTTCCATTTTGATACACATATTAGTGCACATCGACCAGCTGCAGATCAGTAGACACATATTAGTGCACATAGACCAGCTCCAAATTAGTACAGTAGATACATATTAGTGCACATAGACCAGCTGCAGATTAGTACAGTAGACACATATTAGTGCACTTAGACCAGTTGCAGATCAGTAGACACATATTAGTGCACTTAGACCAGTTGCAGATCAGTAGACACATATTAGTGCACATACTGTAGAACAGCTGCAGATTAGTAGACACATATTAGTGCATATAGACCAGTTGCAGATCAGTAGACACATATTAGTGCACATACTGTAGAACAGCTGCAGATTAGTAGACACATATTAGTGCATATAGACCAGCTGCAGATTAGTACAGTAGACACATAAAAGTGCGCATAGACCAGCTGCAGATTAGTAGACACATATTAGTGCACATAGACCAGCTCCAAATTAGTACAGTAGATACATATTAGTGCACATAGACCAGCTGCAGATTAGTACAGTAGACACATATTAGTGCACTTAGACCAGTTGCAGATCAGTAGACACATATTAGTGCACATACTGTAGAACAGCTGCAGATTAGTAGACACATATTAGTGCATATAGACCAGCTGCAGATAGTACAGTAGACACATAAAAGTGCGCATAGACAAGCTGCAGATTAGTAGACACATATTAGTGCACATAGACCAGCTCCAAATTAGTACAGTAGACATATTAGTGAACATAGACCAGCTGCAGATTAGTAGACACATATTAGTGCATATAGACCAGCTGCAGATTAGTACAGTATACACATATTAGTGCACATAGACCAGCTGCAGATTAGTACAGTAGACACATATTAGTGCACATGTACCAGCTGCAGATTAGTAGACACATATTAGTGCACATAGACCAGTTGCAGATCAGTAGACACATATTAGTGCACATACTGTAGAACAGCTGCAGATCAGTAGACACATATTAGTGCACATAGACCAGCTGCAGATTAGTACACTAGACACATACTGTATTAGGGCACATAGACCAGCTGCAGATCAGTAGACACATATTAGTGCACTTAGACCAGTTGCAGATCAGTAGACACATATTAGTGCACATACTGTACTGTAGAACAGCTGCAGATCAGTAGACACATATTAGTGCACATAGACCAGCTGCAGATTAGTACACTAGACACATACTGTATTAGGGCACATAGACCAGCTGCAGATCAGTAGACACATATTAGTGCACTTAGACCAGTTGCAGATCAGTAGACACATATTAGTGCACATACTGTAGAACAGCTCCTTATGTATTGTGACGTGATAATCAATTCTGTGTGCTCTGCTGGAATCAAATTGCTCTTTGGCATCATTGTACAACAGGCCTCTGTGTAACACCGGTTTACTCTCAATTGTACACAATCATACAGTTATCCTGGCCATTAACATCAGTAATCAGTATATTGTACTTAATAATAATAATTTTATTTCCTTTTTTTCAGTGCGTGAAATGATCCTCCACCCTTACGAGACACAATCAGACAGCTTCTACTTCGTGGACAACAAGCTGGTCATGCACAACAAAGCCGACTATTCTTACAGCGGGGGACCCTAGACGTCTGTGCGCTGTGGAGGGATGGGAGGGCAGTCAGGGAAGACCTTAGGACCAATCATATGCCATGTGTCCACCACCACCCATTGGCCAGTATTTATGTTTCCTCCATCACTTGGCTCACTGACTTGCAGTGAAAAAAAAAAAAAAAACATACGGCTGTTTTTATGGGGACCTGGGGTAATGGCATAAAACACAACTGCTAGTCACACGTGTACTTGTACAGTACATATCAGCTCTTTGTAGTCATCCACTGCCATAGATCACTGAACACCAGCATATGCGGAAGTCCTTATATGGGACTCGCTGTAGTATGCAAGATCTAAATGTGTCTGAGGGCTGAGGATGGCTAGTGTTGTCTATTAGAGTTTTATGCATGGGGGACAATGTATTGTGGCTGGTTCTTTGGTTAATAAATGAAAGTGGAGGTTTCATCCCAACTTCCCATTGGAGTAGTTTTTCAATTTCAAAGAAAAAAAACCTCTCCCGATTACTTGATGTGAAAGTGATTGCGCCACTGTATGTGTGTGAGTGCACGTGTGGTTTTGTGTGCGTGCGTGTGTGTACAGTCACGCATGCATATGTCTGTGAATGCCTGTGAATAAGGGGTGCAGATTTGTGTGTGTGTGCGCGTGCGCGCGTGTGTGTGTGTGTGTGTGTGTGTGTGTGTGTGTGTGTGTGTGTGTGTGTGTGTTGCTCTGCAATGGTTGACCTGAGGGAAGTATACTGTATACGAGTACAGATCTTTTAGTTATTTTCACCTTCATTATGATCATCTGCATAATTTTCTCAAAATGGTAGATAAACAGAACAGTACTCTCAGTAGAAATGGGAGGTATTCAAACGACAGTGTTTGATATACGTGTGTCTCGGTAGGTATTTTGATAAGATGTTTGTTCTTTTTTTGTCATTTTGACATGACTTTGTTTTCAAGAACAGCCTGATCCAGACTCACATAAGCATAAGCACAATATTTAAAAGGGAGGCAAAAAAGTATGCAAAGAGAATGTGAACTGTCTATATTCATGACATCCACCTTAAACTTGTAAAACCTCTCCATCTCAAATCTCTGCATTGGTGGTAAAATATGATTTCCATGGTTCTAAATTTGACAGCAAAATGGAAGAACTAGACTAAAAAGAATAAATAGATGTAACCACAAGCCTCAAATCAGACTGAAATCTGGTTAGAGTGCTCACTTTTTGTACGTCTCCAATATAAACAATGTGACAACCAACTGTTTTAAAATATTCCAAAAAAAGGGGTAGGCTTCTATATTAGATAGTGACATTTCCTGTTAAAAATGCTCTCTCTTTTTCTCTCTGGCTCTCTCTCTCTCTCTCCTCCAGTTCCATCTATCTATCTATCTATCTATCTATCTATCTATCTATCTATCTCTGACATTCCAGTGAGTTAGGTCCTTTGTGTCTATGTACATAGAAGAAGCTGGTTACATTGTTTTGTTGTAGCTATGAACCACTTAATGTAGTGCGTTGTGCATTAGGAGAACAGTTTGAGAAAAGCATTTGAGTAATAGCATGGATGTTCTCAAAGACTCAACTCAAACCATGGGAATTAAAATGGATGAACTTGAATACTGTTTCTAGTCAAATGTGTAACAGCATTATTTATTATTGTGACTTGCTTTACAATGATTTTGAGAAACTGAACATATGTACAATTTTGGACAGTTCCAATGCCAGTCTGGATTTAAAAAGGAAATAAATGTGAATTTTTGAGTTAAACGGATTGTTTTGTAGTTGGTTATTTCTAAAGAGAGTGCATTGTGATTTGGTGTAATCTCACATGTAAATGATGCTTCATGTTGGTTTCCTGTCCAATATCTTTAATATTGTGGTTTAACTTCCACTGGAAGGGAAGGACTCACAAGCCTTTGTCCTCATTTAGTGTTCGGTATAGACATCAGACCATACCCTTTGCAAGTCTTCTCTGCCATTTATCATTGTAGAGTTAAAATCTCTTCGGGGTTACATATACTGTAGCCCTGCTGTAAGCAACTTACATGTAAATAGGTTTGAATGGCAAAAGAGCATTTACTCAATATGAACAGCAGGTGCCACTTACAGTACCCATGCAACCGCAAAGGTGACTAATGAAGTCAATGTAGTCTGTATGAAACATTTTACAACTCTTTATTTACATACAAATACATTATTTAGTCTTACAAAATGTCTTTAAATATGATGGCCATATATTATAAAACTATGTATAAACATTTCATTTTGTCCATAACTCAAGGAAACACTGGAATTTGCTGACTCTGTTGATCTTTTTAAGCAACCATAAAGTGTCATGTGTCTATGATAGTTTATCTATCAAGACATTAAAATGGCGGTACGTGTTTATACCTGCCGCCAGCATCAGCATTTTGTCCCTACATCATGAATTCACATCACAGGTGATTTATAAGATCCCAAAAGGACCAAGCTGAAATCTACAGAAATCGTCTATTAATTCATTTGAATTATATTGAGGCACTTTCTGTCAGTGGCTCAGGATAATTCAAATGTTTAATTCAATATATTCTATCAGTTTAACAATGAGCTCAGTTAGACTTACACAAGTAAGCCTAGCCCTACAGCCATAAATACCTTGTTAACCTTTGGACCTTATGATCACTATCCTTGATTGTTTATGCCATTATATCAAGTTTTATCATCAAGGATGAAACATATTAACACACAAGAATAAAAAAAGTTAATAAATACTAGGTGATCTTTTTCTGTGTGTGCGTTGTCGTGTACAGTACATCTCTCTCACTTCCTGTCTTTCTTTCTTTTTCCTTTCCTTCTTTCTCTCTTTCTTAACATACTAACTTGCTCACTTAACTTACTTACTTACTTTCTCACTTACTTTCACACTTCTCTCTATCTCTCTCTCTCTCTCTCTCTCTGTTCATTTTAGCAGTGTAGCAGCGATAATCTCCTTGGTTCATATAGCGGGCTTAGTTGTGTTGAAGGCCCACGTTGGGAAGGTATCCAGTTGGAACATGGCTTTGCCCCAGGTGTTGATACCCAAGTTGATTGTGAGAATGCCAATCACATTGAGAATGCAGCCAGCCTTTGCCTGCCGAACAGATTGAACACAAGTGTTAAAAACACCAAAAACATCATGGCCTGCCAAGCCATGCTTACCGTACATGACAGCACCAATGACAGCCTAGTGTAAAAGGCATGAATAAGATCGTTCTGATTGAGACAAAATTCTCTCACCATGTCCATGACTCTGAGGTTGCCATAGGAGAAGGCAATGGCGTTGGGGGGTGTGGCCACTGGCAGCATGAAGGCCAGCGAAGCGGAAATGGTGCAGGGCAGCATAACGTAAAGGGGGTGGAGCTTAATAGCAGTGGCCTGCGGAGGGAAAACACAACTGACCTCAGAGTTGCCCATCTACAAAACCTGCATCATTTCAAACTGTGTACCTTGGAGTCGACCATAAACAAAAACCTATGTGATTTCAAACTGTATACTTTAGAGTTGACCATAAACAAAACCTATGTGATTTCAAACTGTATACTTTAGAGTTGCCCATAAACAAAAACCTATGTGATTTCAAACTGTATACTTTAGAGTTGCCCTTAAACAAAAGCTGTGCCAGGTTAACAGCCCTGGCCCCAGCTGTGGAGCGACTAGCTGGAGCACCTGCACCGCACGCTGGCAACCCAGGGTCTATTCCCGCCCCGTGGTCCTTTCCGGATCCCATGCCAACTCTCTCTCCCACTCACTTCCTGTCTCTCTCTACTATCCTATCTGATTAAAGAGACAAAAGCCCCCCCCCCCCCCCCCCCAAAAAAAAAAAGAAAGGTTAACAGCCCTACCATGGAGGCGAGGATGGGCAGGAAGAGGGTGGTGGTGGCCGTGTTGCTGGAGCACTCGGTGAAGGTGCCCACCAGGAGGCACAGCAGCAGGGAGATGGCGAACGGAGGGATCTCCTCCAGCGGAGCCAGGCTCTCCCCCAGCCACATGGACAGTCCAGACGCCTGGTCAGAGACAAAGACATGAGATATGGACACACGGATACAGGCAACGTTATCCAGCATGGAGGGGTGGGAAAACTCCAGCTTCAGTGAGTAAAAGTCCTACCACAAATCTGTGGCAACCAGTCTTTTAAACCAGCTCATTCTAATTAGCACAACTCTTCAGCTAGGTAGAGCAGCTAATTGAGGAGATCACCTGTGCACAGGTAGAACCAATACATGATCGGACTTTTACTCACTGAAGCTGGAGTTTTCCACCTCTGCCAGCATGGAAGGAGCAGGTATTTACACTAATATTTGCCTGGGTACATCAGCAGACATAGGGATGTCCAAGCCTCTGATCAATCTCAGGAGGAGCATCTACTGACAAAAATGTCCAAAATGTTCTCCCTGTGCTGTACTGAAGCTGAGCAATGTGAGTGACTTTAACATGTAAGTACATTAGAATTGGGATTCATCTAGGATCCAAGTGTTAAGTGGACAACTGGGATTAATAAGAACACCTAGGATCCATCTACTGTAGGATCCAACGGTGAAATGTACTCCAGGTGAAAGAACTGAGGCTTGGCCATAAAAATGGAGGTCTGTGTATGAACAGGTAAGAGCGAGGAGTCCGCACATCAGCATCTCCTTAGCGGTTTTTCATTGGTATATTTTTTTATTGGTATATCACCATGTATAACGTTTCAGGCCCTGGCCCTCATCAGACACAGAGACTCACTTGTTTCATGTCTGATGAAGGGCTAGGGGCCCAAACGTTATACATGGTGATACCAATAAAAAAAACCCACTAATGAGCAGATTCTGGTGTGCGGACTCATCAGTGACTGCAGCCCAAGACAAATTTCCCTCTTGGGGGACATTAAAAGTATATCTTATCTTATCTTATCTTTTATCTTTGCATCTGCTTTTCTGTCTAGCATCCAGTATTTGTAACATTTTTGGATGTACTATACATGCTGTATCTTTAAACTCTCCGTGTGTGAACAGGGGGCACTCACTCACCTCACTGCCCTTGGCCAGGGCAAAGCCTCCACCCAGCAGCAGGACAATGTTCCAGGGCATGCGCTGGTGCACCACGTCCCAGGTCAGCAGCGGTCGGATCTCCTTCAGTCCTGCTGCAGGGCAGAACAAGAGCCTTCAGTGGATTCGCACCGCATGGCATGCTTAGCAGTAATTCAAACACTGAACTGTGTGGCAGTGGAGCCACCAATGGGGCATTAGAATCCATAGGGGGGGAAAAATATGATCAGAAACACACATATTTCATGAAATTTGAGGACTCTCCATGTTAGTGTGTGAGGACATCTCAGGGTTGTCTGAAGCAGAGAATATCATTTCTCACCGCCATGAAAACCGTAAACTTACCTGATTTCTTTGATTTCTTCTTCTTGTCTTTGTTGTCCTCTTCATCATTATCGCTGTCACTGTCACTGCTGCTGTCACTGTCTCTGTCGTCATTGTCGGTGCCGTTGCCGTTTGAGCATGTGAATGGCCATTTAGAGGGGATGACGAAGAACAGAGCTGACATAAAGATGGCCACGGTGCCGTCTGAGACATACCTGTGAACATGAGGGTGCAGGATTATCAGATTTGAATTGTGAATTCACTCACATTCTCCCCAGATTTAACAATCTTGACATCATACAAACAGCAGCACATCCACTTGGATGGGAAAACTATAAACAAAACACGCGGCAACAATGGCTGAAATTACGGTCTACTCCGCGCGTGTGTCTAACACCTTTGCTTTCAACTTGCCCGGCAACTGTACACACACTCATGTGAACTTGTGTGTTTACGTCCTGCTCTACGCCATGTGGAAGTGTGTGTGTGTGTGTGTGTGTGTGTGTGTGTGTGTGTGTGTGTGTGTGAACCTATGGGCTACTCACTCTGAGCCCTTGAAGATTGCGGAGGCCCATCCAGGCATGAAGCCCGGCTCCCTGGTAAACCACAACACCACCAGGGAGACGAAAATGACCAGCACAGAGCCCTCGGCGAATGAGATGCGGCCCAGCTTCTTGTACTCGTCCTTGATCACCTGGTAGGCCTCCTTGTCGCCTTCGTTGTTGGTGCCACAACCAAAGGACTTCTTCAGACTGTTAGAGACATGGACAGCAAAGCAAAGTTGCAAATGAGACATCTGGTCAAATCATTCAAATGGTCTCAGATTCAGCAATAGGAGTAGGACACTATGAGGAGTTACTGTAATGTGCCAAAATATTGAAGTAAAAAAAAAAAAAGTTAAACCAATCAAAACACACCATCTTCAGTTTGATTGATATTACTTGTAGTTCACAAATGATCTAAATTGATGAAGTGATTGAAAAAATAAATAATCTATGAAAATTCTTTTAAAAGCCACATACAGTAGTAGCTGTCTTTACAAAAGAAAATTCCTCATTGCGGTGTGTTGGATTAGCACAGGAGTGAGACTTACTTTAAACCCAGATACATGAACTGCAACCACAACCAGGAGAAGATAAGCATCAACACCATGTTGGGGAAGGCGAACCCAAACCAGCTCGCAAAGTTGACAACGCCGCCGTTATCTGGATAGATCCTTGAAGACATGCAGACCGCAACAGTTAGAAAGCGCCAATGCTAAATAAAACTGCCTTTATCATTCTGCATTCAACTACTGTAATGTAAAGAGTCAAAAGTACAGGTGTTGCAGAGGGGTGTATGTGTGTGTGTGTGTGTGTGTGTGTGTGTGTGTGTGTGTGTGTGTCTGTGTGTGTGTGTTTGTGTGAGTGAGTGTGTGTGTGTCTGTCTGTGTGTCTGCATGTGTACGTGTGTGTGTGTGTGTGTGTGTGTGTGTGTGTGTGTGTGCATGCATGCGTGTGTACACAAATAGTAGTGTAGACAGGAAGTGCTTATAGGCTACTGTGCACTGATATCTGGGAACGGTAAACACGACACATGGAGAAAAGGAACTGGACAATATGTAAGAGGTCTTACGAATTGAGCTGGCCTTGCATGATGAGGTTGGGGGTGGTGCCCGTCAGAGTGGCAGTGCCCCCGATGCTGGCAGAGTAGCACACACACAGGCTCATCCCTTTGCCCAGAAGCGTGTACTTCTCCTCGCGTGCCTTCCTCCTTTGCTCAACAGCCGAGTCAGCCCCCTGTTCCATATCCGTGTGGGTTTCTGAGGAGGCAGGCGGTGAGGGGTATACAGTAGGTTCAGGAGTGCGCAGAATTACAGTAAAAAACAATATCAGCGGAGAAATGAATCATTAACCCATGATGCGATTTCCAAGACATTTTACTGCATGCTACTGTTAAAACATGCCAAGAAATCAGCTTTCAGGAAGAGCCTGGGAGAGACTGTTATCTGCATTTAGGTTTTTATCGAAGTCTTGTTGTATATCAACAACGTTGATGGCAAACAACAGGCTCAAAAAAGTCACCATTGATGGCATCAAAAACTATATTTAAATGTATATTTATATTTATATTTTATGTTGTGTTGTGTTGTGTTGTCTAGTGTTGTGTTGTGTTGTGTTGTGTTGTCTAGTGTTGTCTTGTGTTGTGAATGTTATGTTACTTAAAGCATAACGTTCCTGTCAGAACCTTTTTCTGATCCCAACACAAAGCTCATGTGACCTACTGTTAAAGTCCTCCGCGGGCGGCTTGCTGTCTTTGACGTCCTCCATCTCAAAGCCCTGGTTGCTGGTGCCACCACGCAACTCCCTCTCGTCGCCCTCGGCCTCGGTGGTGGCCAGCTGGGCCAGGACGGCCTGAGCGATGGGCAGCATCATGGCCGTGGTGGCCGTGTTACTGATCCACATGGAGAGGAAGGCCGTCACGCCCATGAAACCCATCATCAGCCTGAGAGAACATGGAGATGGGATGGGTTAGATGAGTGAGGGGGCTCAAGAGGGTGTGTGTGTGTGTGTGTGTGTGTGTGTGTGTGTGTGTGTGTGTGTGTGTGTGTGTGATGAAACTTGAATTGTTATATGGAATCAAACTATTAATAAGTGTGTGTGTGTGTGTGTGTGTGTGTGTGTGTGTGTGTGTGTGTGTGTGTGTGTGTGTGTGTGTGTGTGTGTGTGTGTCTTTGTGTGCCTGTGTGTGATGAAACTTGACTTGTGCTCAAGAGGACGTGATACAAGATACAGTGTATGTGTGTGTGATGAACCTTGAATTGTTATATGGAATCAAATAATGAATAATGTATGTGTGTGTGTGTGTGTGTGTGTGTGTTCATGTGTTCGTGTGTGTGTGCTTGCTGTAAACTCTTACAGAGCAGGCCGCACTCCCACCAGCAGCAGGACTCCAATAGCGATGCGCTTGTGCAGGTTCCAGTTCTCCACGGCGATGGCCACCAGTAGCCCACCGATGAACAGCATGTTGGTGTCTTTCAGGTACTGAACGCTGACCTGTGGACAGACAAGGAATATAGATAGGTGAAGGGTTCAGAATCTGATAACCTGGGCGAGATAGGCCAGGCGCACAATATAGAGTTCAATCTTTAAAAATCCCTGGAGTTTTCCGTAAATGGGATCTGAATTTTCAACAATTTAAAGCCTTAGCTGTATCCATTGCACACTATGGTTATTATGAGGGGGCGAGATGTTGACCTTCACAACAAAAAAAAACTATAACAACAAATAAGAAAGCACAACAGACTTCAAGGACATTTTTAAGTCATAAGCAGGTTTTTACAAGCCATAAAATGAAATGAATCATCAGAGATTGTGCGGTGAGGTTACACAAGTCTGACATTTCCTCTAACAAAGTGCACTGTCATGGAATGGCAATTATGAAATGGTGGAGAGGGACTTTCTATAGTGAAAACCTTGATAGCTCCTTATTTTTCACAGTGCTCGTGTTGTAGACATACTGTATGGATATCTAAATGCATGTATGTACTGTATACATCCCTATTGTTTTAAAGATGAGCTACAGGAACACAAGTGATGGCAGTTTTTTTTATCCTGTCCACCACCGAAACCCACCTGTTCGGGCTCCATGATGCCCATCAAGGGGAAGAGAACGACGGGGAGCAGAGCCGTGACCGCCAGTGGCATGCACTCCGTGCACCAGTACAGAGCCATCACGATGATCGCGTAGCCACATTTAGCCTCCTGCAGCAGACGCAGCAATGAGAAATGCATCAGCAAGGCAAGAGTAACCCCTCTGTTTCCAAACTAAGCATGAACTCAGTGGTGTAGTCTATGTGATACGAGGGACTATGTAGTATACACACTTAAAAAGCATCACCATCTCAGTATACCCACTTAAAAAGCATCATCATCTCAGTATTCCCACTTAAAATAGGCAAGGATAGGTAACATTTGGGGTTGATCAAGGTATACCCTCTACAACTAACTAAACTACATTACAGTATGCCCTCTACAGCTAACTAGACTACACCACCGCATGAACTGATGCACAAAGATTATGTCACTGTTTGATCATGAGCCTCAATGTCTTTTTTACGAAGAGCCCTCCTTAAGCCCCAAGTTTGTTTTGCAATTAATGGGTCTTCAAACACAAAACTCCTGGCTTGTTATTGGAGTTGGTGTAGCGGCGTGATGGCTATATCTTTTAACTACTGTATCTCTTAAAGGAGATCTCCTTAAGGTCTCTTTAAGGAAGGTTTACTGCTCTGTACACAAAGATAATAGTAACCCTTGACCATAAACGATCATAAACTATTTTCATGTGTTCGCCTGTCATCGCCATATCTTGTTTTGTTTTATGGCTCCAAAAGAGCTGTGCAGAAGTCAAGTGAGTTTGAATGCGCTTCACTGAAAATTTCCACTGTGATGCATGAATACCCCAAACCCATGATGTCAGAAAATCTTGTCTCATGATTTCTTTTTTTTTTTTTTGATGTAAACCAATTAAGATTTTTAAAAATTCATGCAACATGGGTTTTTCCACTTAATTCAATATGTAAATTTGACACAGGTGCCATTAGTTTACACAATTAATATGTACACATGTATTTCTATAGCACAACGTCAAACCAAGCAAGGTTATTATGATTAAGGTCATGAATGATCAATATTTGTTACCTTGGGGAATCCAGAGTCCAACTCTGAATCTGGTAAAGGTTTGCTCTATTGATGCAGTTCCATAAGTAATAATTATGTGTGGTCATGCACTTACACAAAAGGCCTATTCCCTAATGATCGTCTTCAGTGCAAATATACTTTTTAAACTTTAAGACTTTTAACCTTGGACATCCTTCACATTACTTCTCTATCAGGCAAAACAAAGGATGTAATTTAAACATCATATCTCTTCCATCTTAACAGTTCAAGTATAGCTCTTTGATATTGATGATCAGCAAACATAGTAGCAATAAATTCAGAAATCTCACCGATGTTGGCACTACGATTGGCAAAGGAAGGAAGAGGAGTGGGACCAGAACAACGATCACATAGTTCTTCTGACACCACAGCCATCTAAAAAAGGAATTCATGCTTCCTCTTCTCAGTGCTCCTAACGTAGAGGAAAAGAGAATCTGGAGTGTGCTGGAGTCTGGATGTGGTCTAGAGTCTTGAGGAACAGCAGTGATGTCTACTAACTTGCTGGTGGATTCCAAATGACTCCACAGGTGCTGAATCCTTATATGTATTTTTTTCCCGTCCTCATGGGCAATAAATTAAATATTAACCTCAGCAGAAAAAAAAGAAGAAGAGGGAGGTGATGGTAGTGAGAGGGGCAGGAAGTACAACAAAAAACGGCGTGCATGCACATCGCCGAACAATGGCTGATTGATTTACCACCCAACAGGCTTATCAGCACAAGGAATACACCTTCACAGGTTTTCCTTGCGCTATCTGAGAGTTCTGGGTGCCTAAGAAGCCATCCAGGCGGTGGCTTGCCTCTGCATGGCCTCCACATGGTACCCTCCTCTACTTAATCTCGTCAGGAGAATACCCTGCCCATAAACCCCAGTTTCTGTGTGTTTGTATGAGCAGAGTTCACACGGTTCAGAGGATGAAGGGTGATGGAGCTGGACTTCTAGACAGAATAAACAAAAAGACTAACACAGATGTCTCTGTGTCATTTTAATAATAATAATAATAATACATTTCATTTATTATGCACTTTACATCAGTGATCTTCCGGAGATGCACTGAAGTGCTTTCTGGAGAAACATTTGAAATGCTATATGTCTTTCTTTATAGGTAAATTGTCTCTATAAAACTAGCTGTTAAGCATTTGATCTTATATTATGTAACTGAATCTGGAAGAATTAGCCTACTGAAAAGTGCTGAGAGGGAGAGTACCGAGGCTTTCATCAATACCACGAGGTATTCAGAGTTACTCACTCTAGTAAACTCATCACTGCACACAGTATTACTCACTGTTGTGCAAAATAATCACTTGACCGAGAAAGGCAACGCCGAGGTGAGGTGATCTCAGTTAAGTGAAGAAACTTGATTACAGAGAATTGTCTGGCTTGACCTCTTGACCGATCGCTTCCTGTAAGTGAAAGTTGTAGAGCATCATGAAATTGTGAAATACCAATTGAAAAAAGTGACGTTGTCGTTGGCCTACTTCTGAGAAATAACAGTGTCTTCTCTCTCTGCCCTCCTCCTCTCCTGTAGCATGTGTTCAGTGCTCTTTTTGAGTTAAACTAGGGTAGTGCTTAACTAGCTACTACAAAATATTGTTGACTCGATTATATTGTATACAAGATTACATTACATGATCACATGGAACTATGGTAAATACAGCCACACAAAGGCATGCCCAGAAAGCACATGCAGATGTTGCACAACCAAGTTTTTGAAAAAATGCTACTTTGACCATAATAGCTGGAATTACCAATACATAGGTTTATATTCATATTATTATAGTTGTGGTTGTGATTTGTCCAAATCTCAATGGCATAAGATAGAATGGCACACAAAAATGAGACCAACAGTATTATTAGGCATTATGGTTTAAAAGAAAACATATTACCACCCTGTGTGTTTGTGAGTTTGTAGTACATAGAATGGCAGCAACTGATTTCACCCGTCTTGAATTTTTTTTTTAATCAGGTAAGGTCTTGTAGAGGTCATCTCAGTGAAGGATTTGTTTTTTAGCAATTTTGTTGTCGATAACAAAGGAAGTCTTTGTACAGTTGTATTAAATCATGAATGAAATATCCTAATGATTCATAGTCTGGCCCCACCCACCTTTATCTCCTTTCAGGCAGATACTAGTCTGGGACATCATTATTCACTGAATTTTCCATCAGATTGCAAAAACTGGTCAGGCCAATCACCGACAAGAGGGAATTGCGCTATAGTTTTGCAATTGAAAAAGACTGTGGTAAACAAAAATGGCAACAGTGAAGTGAAAAAAGAAGAAGTCGGAAGAATGTAAAAATGTGTTTACAACAAAGTGTTGTTTACTGACTGTTGACTGCATATGCTGTTTATTATCAGTTTGTTAAGTTTAGGCAAAGTAGGAAGGAACACTGGGAATCCCTGATCAATGTGATTGGTTAGGCTGGACCAGTGATATCAAAGTTAACGCTACAGTATGTCTATGCCCATCACCATTTGGAAACGTTTCCCAATTATGAGCCTCCATATTCACAAAGTGAATGAGTCTGGTTTTAACTAGGCTAAGTGATTCGTAACATTTAAATAAACTCCCCAAAGAACTGACTGTAAAAATGGATGTATGTTGGAAATAATAACAGCTGGTCTTACACAGAGAGACTATCCCATAATTATATCAAGTGCTTTCTGAAAATTAGAAGCATCTAGAAAAGAACCAAGCCTTTAAAATGCAAATCACGTTTCAAGAAAATTCACTGAAATCCAGTAACTCTGAAGCTTAGTTGTTTTTTTTTCCTTTCTTAAGAGAACTTCTCTTTTTGATTAGGCATAGCTCGCTTACATCAATGGCTTTTTATTTGATTTCTTCTGCTCTGCAGCCTCCTCCTCTCTGACAGCTTTTAGATAAGGCAAACCCATACCCCTTGCTTCAGTTAAGTCCTAAAGTCCACTGTGAGGATTTAATTGAGCTTTGATGCTGACACAGTAATACTGTATAAATTGCAGCTACAGCAGTGTCCATCAGTGATCTACTGTATGTCACAGTGCACATACTATGTCAGAATTGCATTCATTCAACAGAGCTACATACTGTATAGCTGCTGTTGATAGTAAATGCATCCATTTTGCACCCATTTTTTTGGTCTACAGAAGAATGGGCCCTATCACTTGCATTCCCAGCGGCACCTCACAGGTTCTAAGTGTCTGTTTAAGTAAGAGATAAATAATGGACTACAGAGCATTTGGTTCACAGAAAAAAATGCACATTTGAGGTGAAAAAACGGCACTTCGTCAGTGCATTTGTTTAGAAAACCTTTTCCTACTATATACCTTAAATATGAAATGAAAGCGTGTGTACGTTTAAAGTCCTCTCATATCATGATGACATTTGTCAGATGCCAATCATCTGTTGTGCATGGTGTTGTCTCCTCCTTCGTGTTATACACATGCACACACACTGACAGACACACTGACAGACACAGACACACACACACACACACACACACACACACACACACACACACACACACACACACACACACGGGTTAAAATTACCTTTCTTGACACCTTGGTTTAACTTAGAAATTGAATGTAGTCTATTTTAAGCCTTCTAACAGTCGGTGGTTATGGTCCTTATCCGAGTCCTGTTACATAACTACCAAGACACAACCTTTGAAATATGGACTCTTGAGAGAACGTATACACAAGTTTTCCATTATGAAGCAGTGAAAGGAAATTAGAGTGGAGAGCAGTGGATCTTCAAAGTAGAAAGAGTCAACTACATACCCCTGATAGAGCACCACAATCTCTGATACTTTGATTTCATTTTTTTGGCATGACAAAAATGTATGGCTGTGGGTGTTTTATCAGCAGCTGTTCTACTGTGGAACTGACACAACCTAGATTCCAAAAAGCCCCAACAGTCAACACTGTTGGGAAAAAAAGGTCTGACAGCTTAAGTCAACAATGTGGAGGTGTGAGGAAGGCATAATACTTGCTGAAAATGATCGGATCTACAAAATGGACTCTCTGATTTAAAAACGTCTGACTTGGAATTCAATAGGTGATTCATTTACATTATGTTACATTACATTTGGCTGAAGCCTTTTGACCAAAGCAACTCCCAACAAGGGAAACAATCAAGGTAGAGTACGATAAGGACAAGTTAGTTAGTGCAGCAGTGAGAGCTACTTCCATACAGTCGTGTCAGTGTCAGCTCAAGTCAGGTGGTAAGTGTTAGAATTAGCAAGGCTAGTTGTAGGGGGGCGTACCCACTGTATGCTCCCCAGGTCCTATGTTCCCTGGGTCTTATGTCCCCCACTTTGTTTGGGACTGAGGAACATAGGACCCTTTTTTGGGGGGAAATTTTCCCAAAAAGGGTCCTATGTTCCCTGGTATGTATGGCGAATATAGGACCCTTTTGGGGAACCAGGGAAAACCGGGGAACAAAGGACCCGGGGAAGATAGGGATGACCCCATTGTGGGTGCTTCGAGAGGAGATACTCTCTGAAGAGCTTGGCCTTCAGGAGCTTTTTGAAGGTACAGTAGAGAGGGAAGCTACTGCTCTGGTAGGAGTTGGTAGTGGGGGAACAACAGATGGAGCGCAGCTGTAGGGAGGTAACACAACATAACAGAGGATGCCTCACAGTAACTCACAGGAAATGGCTTTCTCAAGAAATGTGTTGCTTCACACAAGCCTCACACATCTGGAATGATCATCGCATCATCACATGCTATGGAGGAGTCAGTATGCAACCCCAAATAGGAGTTGCCCCCTTTCTACTCTGACTCATATCTATATTTCTCACTTATTATATCTCCTCTCACTCATTTTGAGTTTGCTTTCAATTCTTTGCAGTCAGTGCGTTCAGGTTTATTCGGCTTATTTGGCAGCCATTGCATTGAATAAAATTTAATGTGAGGCTACAATCACTGTTGTTATTATCAAGTTTTTTTTTTTTTTTTTTTTTTTTAATATTCAACATTTTTAATTTGGCCTAATTACCAATAAACCGCATCAGCAGTCAGGACAAAAAGAAGGTGTACCTTTGGTGTAGATAAGTGTACACATTCTTGTGACTGCAATTTTTGATGTTTGCAGGCATTGCTTTTGACGTTTATCACTTCCCATTTCTAAACTATAGCATCCTCCCCTCTTGACTGGACTTCTGCAGACTAAAAGAATCATTAATGAATTGTGGTGTTCCAGACAAATATCTCTCTGAATGGACATCTTGGAGGGTGTGGTCAGGCTAACCCAATGATAAAACGATCTCTACTCCTGCCAGGTACACCATGTCACGTAGTGAGATAGACTTACCTGCCATGCCAAACCATTTTTCACATGACACATGACGTATGAATCAGTGTACCGTCTAAATGATTTTAAAGCCACTACTTTAAGGTACAAATGTTACATACTGTTGCTTTAATGTCACAACAACAATAACAACAATTACATAATGTCAAACAAAAATTCCTCGAAAAGCGACATAGATGTGCGTGTTTAAATGTGTCAAATATTACCATGTTCCACACACAGAAATATACATACATCTGTGCAATATTTAGTGTATGTCCTTACCTCCACAATCACTATTATAAAATGTATCACTAGCCAATAGCTGCACAATGTGTAAAGCCAATTAAATTGTAATAAAGTTTAAGGGTGTTCTTCAGATACTGAGTTCAATCACAACATGTGCTGGACAGTGGAGTACAAACTTTATGACTCCTTAAATGGCTGAAGGTGTTCTCAAGGTCTATCAGTATCATAAAGCCTTTCCTATTAATGAGATACATCACTTCCTTAATCTGGAAAGGTGAAGTGAAGTCTACTTGAGGGCAATTGAGTGCTATTTTTATCATGTGAAAGGTCTTAGGCAACACAGGCTTATTAGTATAATAGTAAAGCGCATTTCAAACTGTACAGAGACAATGCAAAACCTCTGGATTTACTTGTTTTTATTGTGCACATCAGTTGCACAATATTTAATGTAACTTCAACATCATTGTATAGGGAGGTGACATGTACTGAGAGTAGGCATTCAGATGTACTTAATAGTGTTAAATGAACATAACTTTGATATTAAAGACTTCAAGATGAACTAATTTGAAAACTTTTGCCAGCACTTTTGTTAGCTGGTTTGAAGTTGCTGATTAGATCATACTGCAATTTCTATAGAGTGAAAACTGGTTTGTTCTTTTATTTGTTGCTGTTTTTTTTTTATTTTATTTTATTCTTTTGCTCTTCCAGGATTTAATCCCTTTCTTAGATGTATTTATCTTCTCGTGAGCAAACAAAATCAGTTGTCAGAGTGAGAACATTGGTACCTTTCTGTGACCCATCTGCAATGTTCGTGGAGGCTAAACCTCATAAATGTTTAACCATTGGTGACTGTGACGCCTTTGATGGAAGTCCAGTTGCCTATTGTACTACTGCTATCAAAAAGAAAATCCAAAAATACCAACGTAATGATCTATCTGATTGCAGTCTCTTATTCAGTGGTTACTCATTGACTTTAGTAAACTGGATAACTAGGGAAATAAAGAAGGTAAGACTGTACACGAGAAACATTAGGCAATGGTTTGGATGCTTGTGAAAATTATGTGTGCAGAGAAATTACTAAGATAAAATGTGTGTGTGTGTGTGTGTGTGTGTGTGTGTGTGTGTGTGTGTGTGTGTGTTTCAGATTAACTATATTTTCTTCAGATTGTTGTTTTATTGTCCAAAGAATTGTTTCTGTGTATTGTATGTAAGTGGCCATATAACAATAACAATAGAACAATAAAAAATGTAAGAAGTTCCTGGCCACACCCAAAGGAAAACTACTGTCCATGTTTTCTCTACGAACTACATGGATGAAATGTCAGCTCATTTATTTATATAATTCGTACGACCTTGAATGGACAAACAAAGAACATGCTATTATAGCCAGACACCAGCATATTGACGTCTCAGAAAACTTTAAAGAGGACATAGAATGGATGTATTGAGTATTGCACTGTGTTCTCTGATGTTAAAATAGTATATTCAACTGTGATTTAAAAAAAAAAAATTAAATTGTAATTTTATAAGACGAATTAAAAACATATATTCAGGCTGTGTATTGAAATGGTCCATTTGACTAAATGGCGCCCTCTTTGGCAACCCCAATTGAATTTCAATGGCTTTGCGATGTCTGACATCACAAGCAAGCAGTTTTGCTGAATCGCCCATTTTTTTGTGTCTATTTCTAAGTTCAAGATTTTCATATGAATGAGGGCACAACCATGCCTCATGTTCATGATAGCTCTTTGTTTATGCACAACCTCTCATAATTCATGGAAACCAAGAAAAAAAGGATTTCCATTCTATGTCACCTTTAAATATCTTTAGGAGAGCTTGTGCTGGTCACATTAGTGTTACTTGTTGTGACAACAAGAATCCATATCTGATAATGGTCAGAAATCACTACACATGTCCAGAACTTATGACAAACTACTATCACACAAAACAGTCTACAGACAACCACAGATGTATTAAAAACTTGTACGTTCAAGTTTTAAATACAAAAGAAAACATGTATTTCCTTCTTTTTTATATAACATCACAGCATGAGATGCACACGAGGATAACACTGTCAATGAATACCCTCCACTGACATCAGGTCAAGCAAGGTAATGTATAGTCTATGGCCTTGCAATCCACTGAATCCAGAACAAGACAAGGCCTATTATTGCATGACACGTGCAAATGTTAACTGTTGGAGTTTTGGTTATAACAACCCCCCTAAAAAAAGAAAAGAAAAAGAAACAATCACAAACCCTGCCTGAAAAATATCGACTAACACTCACGGCTGTGCCGTTACGTTTGACATCATGTAGGTCGGACAGTTTGCTTCAGGACCATGGTCAGCACACTCATATTACTGTAAGTTAAAATATAATTATGCACTAGCCATGGCAGGAACACTCTTTCCAAGTACGAAAAAGTTTTAGTTTACGTTATCGCTGACTGAAATTTGGTCATAAACAGTGTTTCTCTGTTAAAGGTCAGAGTGTATGAAGAGAAAAATCAATATCCTCTTTGGTCTGTTTATCTTGCACACTGCTCCGTGCCATGACGATCACTGACCTAACCTAATTAATGGTGCATCCCCAGCCGAACACAAAAATACTGGAGTAATTGTAAATAATGTAGCCTATAAATCAAAAGTAGCCTTGAAATGTTTGTTTTATGCGGCAAAAAGAAGAGTTGTAGCGTATTTCAAAAGGCTTTACAGGCATATTGTGGAGTGAAATTGCCAATGTCAGATGGTTTATTGATTGTGCAAGAGCCTAAAATTTGAAAGCACCCTAAACAAACAAAACAAGCTGGGTGACTTTTGGAGCTATTGATCCAGAGGGGCAGTGTGAATGCCCCAGTAAAACACAGTTTGGATTCGGGTGCGTTCATTCCTCGGTGTTGTTTTTGACTCACTGAGTTCTATACAAAATGAAAACAGCAGCCTTGGTGCTCTTGTTCGTGGTGACGACCACGTTTGCCGCAGAACGTGAGTGTTTTATATAATTTATGCATGCATGTTTTCATATGATTTGATTCAAAGCGCTGACGATTGATGCTTTAAGTTTTACTAGTGATAACTAGTAAGGAGTGGTCAAGTTCACTCGGTATACTTGTATAAGTTTGTTTGTTTTATGACAGAGAAAGTTATATCCGTGTTAAAGCCCATCATATTGTTTTATATTCTTGACAGAGTCATGTGTCGGCCGCTGTCAGGTCTTTGATGCTAGCCAGAAATGTCAATGTGACAACATGTGCAAATACTATGGAAGCTGTTGTGAGGATTTCGATACCACATGCCGTAACAAAGGTACAGTTGGCCTAAGTGATTTCAAAACCGTGTGCCATGGAACTATTATGCTCTTATTTCAGAAGCTTCACTCTCATCAATAGGGTATCCCATCCCAGCCACAGACTTTGGCCGGGTTTCCCAGAATCGTTAAGAAGCTCCTAAGAAGTTCTTAGCACTTAAGAGTTTCTTAACAATTCTGGGAAACCCGGCGTTTATCATTTAGAGCATCATGCGTGTATTCATTCAGCAGACGATTGTAAAGCGACTTACATTTGTCAATTACATTATAAGGGTTATTGACCCCGAAGCTACACACGATACAATGCCTTCCTCAAGCGCACAACGGTGAAAGGCGAGAATTGAACCCACAGGTTTTTCCAGGTTACTGCATGTTAGACTTAGGCTGGGTGAACCCTGCCTGACCTGCCGGCCTTTTTGAGCTTAGTATGGTAATAGCCAGACTATGCTAGACATGCCCAATAGCATAAATCCATTTTCCATCTTGACCAAAAAGCATTTTCACATGCAATAGCTACTTTTTATTCCTTGTATACATCCCTCTTATTTCACTCCTAGTCTGGAGTATTTCTTTAGAAAGTCCACCCAGTTCATCAAAGCCTTAAGTCAGGAACATCCGTCATCCTGTCCCAAGATATTTCCTGTCTGAAGAAACAAACACACTGCATTGCCTCAGCATTTGGTCCCTTCGTCTGACAACATAATCTTCACCTGTCACCAAGTGTGTGGTCTGCTTTTGTAGTTGCCCGCGGGGACACCTTCGAGGTACCAGAGGGGGCGGAGCCAATGAGCACTGAGGCCACTGTGGTAACCACCCTTGACCCAACCACCCTCCCTCCGACCACCGCAGCCCCAACCACCATCGCACCCACCACCACCCACCAGGCACCGACCGATCCACCTGACCCAGATGCTGTCACCTGCAGCGGCCGCACATTTGACGCCTTCATGCAACTGAAGAATGGGACCATCTTTGCCTTCAGAGGTCAGTGGAGTTGCAGTGTCGATATGAATATTTATCTCTGTGTGTATGTGCTTGCTTGCTTGTTTGCATGATATTGACAATGACTTGTCTGATGCACGTTTCAGGTGACTACTTCTTTGAGCTGGATGAGAGGTCCGTGAAGCCTGGCTACCCCAAACGCATCAAGGATGTCTGGGGAATATCAGGCCCCATTGATGCAGCCTTCACCCGTATCAACTGCCAAGGGAAAACATACCTCTTCAAGGTACACTTCTATACTTCTGGAAGTGTTGGTTAAGACAAAGTAAACATTGCAGTGAAAGTGCCCAGATGGGCTGTCGTATGTGAGGAAGATGTCAGACCATTGATATGGTCATGGTTCCCTGGTGCTTTCAGAATTGTAAATGTGTGAACTGTGTGAACGTTCCAAATCTCAAGGTTTGCTTTTGCATCTAATCATCACACATTTGAACGTGCCGGCAAACTTCAGCTGTTACAGGTGACTGTATGATTCCATGGAAATGTTTCTCACAGGGCAACAAGTACTGGCGATTTGATGGAGATGTCCTGGATGAGGACTACCCAAGGGACATAGCCGTGGGATTCCAGAAGATTCCCAGTGATGTGGATGCTGCGTTTGCCATACCCGCTCCTGGACACAAGGGGAAAGAGAAGGTGTACTTCTTCAAAGGTGAGGGAGAACGGGCAGGGATTAGGCGGGGATCACGTTGGCAATCGGCAGGTTTCCTATTGTCCTCTATGGTTCGGCAGCGGACCGGTGGCAACGCTGGCGTAACACTAGCATTGAACAAGCTGAGCGTTGAACTTGGTTCAACTTTCAAGTGCTCATCAATGACAGTTTAAGAATGTTCAGGTAGTGTAACTTAGAAACGAGATAGAACGTCTTGGATAATTATTATTATTATTATCATTATGGTCAGAGTGTTGCGTTATGCTTGCTGCTGCCGCTTGCCGCTGGCTAAGGTGATCCCTGACTTAATGTATACATGCCATCAAAGCCTGTTGTGCTGTAACGCCCATAGCTGTGTTCCTGGGTGGCTGACCAGTAGCTGTGTCCTCATTCTCAGGTGACCAGTACTACCATTATGAGTTCCAGCATCAGCCGTCTCATGAGGAGTGCATCCAAATGAGCAAGTCCTCCCCCTCTGTGTCCTTCACCAGCTACACCGACATGTACTGTCAAAACCCCTTCGACGACCTGTTCACACTCCTCTTCCATGGAGGTAAGAAATGGAGTGTTTGTGTGTGTGTGTGTGTGTGTATATGAGTGAGTGAGTGAGTGAGTGAGTGAGTGAGTGAGTGAGTGAGTGAGTGAGTGAGTGAGTGAGTGAGTGAGTGAGTGAGTGAGTGAGTGAGTGAGTGAGTGAGTGAGTGAGCGTGCGTGCGTGCGTGCGTGCGTGCGTGCGTGCGTGCGTGCGTGCGTGTGCGTGTGCGTGTGCGTGTACGTGTACGTGTATGTGTGTGTATGTGTCTACAGACATGAAGCGTAGTGTCTGCATGTCTGTAGAATTTCAGCTCACCAGTTCCCCAAGTCTCCTTTGCTACGTTAGCAGTGCAGCAGTGTAACGAATGCTCCCCGCCTGACCCCCAGTGCTTTGTCATCCGCAGTGGATAAACACCACAAAGGCCCTCACTTCATCTCCAAGGACTGGATAGGCATCAAGCCCCCAGTGGATGCAGTCATGGTGGGCCAGCTGTACATGAGCGCCACCCCCACCAAAGCGCCCTCCACAGGGAGGAGCAGGAGCAGGCAGAGGGGCAGGAAGCCCCAGAGGACCAGGGAGAGTCGCTCGCTCTTCTGGGAGGACTTCGGCTTGGATTACGAAGAGAGGTGAGAAGTGACCATAGTGGTTAGTTAGTTTCAGAGGGAAATTAATCTGCCTTTAAAATGTACAAACTTTTGTAGCTTTTTCCCCCTAACAAATGATACCAAAATATTTTATTTAATGTGAAAATTATTATTATTATTATTATTATTATTATTATACAAAAATATTATTTAAATCAAGAATACTTATCCAATTTAATTGATGTTTTTACATTTGTATGAAATGTGTGCATTAGGTACCACGGCACAACGCGTAATAAGAAGAAGGAGCGAGGCAGGCGCCCCGAGACCTTCACGGACCTCTTCTTCGGCACCCCAATGGAGTACGCCGACTATGAGGTGGAGGTGGAGGAGAAGGCCATGCCCGCTCAGAATGTCTACTTCTTCAAAAAAGGTACGTGTTGGCCCCAGCTGTGGTGCAACTGGCTGGGGCACCTGCACCATATGCCGGTGACCCGGATTCAATTCCCACCCTGTGGTCCTTTTCCGGATCCCACCCCTGCTCTCTTTCCCATTCACTTTCTGTCACGCTCCGCTGTCCTTTCATTAAAGGCATAAAAAGCCCAAAAATATATATAAAAAAATAATAATAAAAAAAGGGGGTGTGGATACAAGCAAGTTTTTTTTTTTTTTAATCACTTTTTAAAACTACCATGATGAATAACTAATCTAAATATTTCCTAAATATTCAAATCATATACATAATTAATACAAAGCCAGTTATGATGCTAACTCTGATGTTTTTGGTTCTCTTTTTTCCTGAAGATAAATATTACCGGGTGGATCTGCAGACCAAGCGGATTGACTATGCAAATCCTCCCTATCCCAGATCCATCGCAAAATACTGGCTAGGATGCAGCAAGGAAGACAGCAAGGCAGAAAAATGAGATCATCTCAACTTTGTGCCATGAAAACAAACATTAAATATTTTCTTCTTTGATGAATCAAAAATAAGATATACACTCAAACTTTAGGTTTAAAAATATAGGTTCATGGCGATCTGAAACATGACTTAGAAGACACAGCTGAGGACACACACAAAACACACACACACACACACACACACACACACACACACACACACACACACACACACACAAACACACACACACACACACACACACACACACACACACACACACACACACACACACACACACACACACACACACACACACACACTCCCCCCTCGTTGCTTTGCTTTGATATCTCGATCTTATCAGTGTGTTTGTGTTTGCTCCCATTTGCGCCCTGCTGGGCATGGGATCATGCACTTCCATCTATCTTTAGCAAACACACTTCAAAAAGGGCAATATTAGGAGCACAACTGATAATGTACTGTCTATGAAATCCATGAACAGATTGTATGTTTCTGAATACTGAACCCTGGGTAGTTAATGGAAGATAAGAGTGTATATTTAGTGTGCTTTAGCATACTTCCATAATAGAATCCTACGTACACAAATAAGGGGCCATTATAATTCATTAGAACAGTGATTTGTTTGCTTGATGTGAAACCAAACATTTGTATACATAAAATGGATCTTCTGTGAAAACGCACTGCAGACTGAATTACATCATGGAATATGATACATGTTACACATTGCATTTACCTCAGCACAAGTAGTCTAATATATTTGAAAATTATGAACACAGACCACCTTTGTCTTTGTCTTCATTCTACAGAGACTACAAAAGCTTCTCTCATAAATGCTTCAAAATTAGATCACATGCCTTTTTGAACAGAGTGATTTGTCTTTATTTGTGAGCCAGACAGATGAAAGCCATCTCTCTCTCTCTCTCTCTCTCGCTCTCTCTCTCTGTATTTAGGTGAGGGTTGACATTTCTCTCTATGGCAGGATGAGTCAGGGACTGCTCAACTGAGGTGTAACGCTGAAAAGTCAGGATATCATGACTGCCTACAGTGAGGTCCCATTGGCCGCTGTGAGTCTTTCCCTGCTGTCCAGCTGTTGGTTAAAGATTGACTCATCAGAATAGCCTAATCATCCTGGGCTTGCAGCATCAATCACATGAGTGTGTGTAACAGGCTATATGCTCCTCTACTCAAACATAATCTCAAACAACCACACACACACACACACACACACAGAGCCATGGACCAGTCCTGGCCCTGACAACACCACAGACGTCACATGGGCACTTGGTGACTCAGCATGGCTTCAGAAGACAACAAGGTCATCAGTTTTCCTCCTATTCAGACACGGCAGTGATGTATTGTGTATCACAAAATTGGCCGATGCGCCCCGGAATTGCTCTGAAATAGGAATTGTTGCACTGCAGGACAGACAATTTATCACTGCCGCTGTCTGACGTCTCCCAGGCTCATCCACCAACGGATCCCTCCCACACGGCGACTCGGAACTAGACCACTCATTGTGCCCGTGTGAGACGGCTGCATTCTCTCCATCTATTGAGTAGCTGATGGGTCATTCGGTGACAAATCAGATAAGGCTGTTGCTGCACCATCTCAGACTTTGTTCAAACATTGTCTATGTCATGAATGGTTCCCCAAAACCAAGGACTGAATATTTGGGTAGTTGTGGGTATAAGAAAGAAGTATGATACCCTCGATATCACAAGGGTTATGCTTTGTTCCAAATCTAGGACCTTATATAAAAGCAGAGGGCACGCAAACTATTAATGATCCAGTCATACTGAGAATAGGTTTGTCTTCCATCCTACACACTTTGGGCAGGCTAGGCATATTACTTTTAAAGATTGTAATGCCCAAACATGACTCTCAACATTTCAGAGTGTGAAAATCAGGGCTAAGAAAAAATGAAAACATTGGAAATGAACAAAAACATGTAACAGGTCTTCTCTCTTAAAACGAATGTGTCAAACAACACAAACTGTGTTGTTTCTATCTGGACATAGGGATGTGTTAAAAACAATAAAAGTTGTTCTGAGATGGTGCAGTAACCATTTCCCAGGATTCTGTCTGATTTGACACGGAATGTGAAAGCTTACACAGCCCAGAACACACACAATCATCCACAGTTTTGGACTGCTCATTATAAACCATTCACCCTTTCATTCAAATAATCCATTATAATCTAATGTTTGCTATTATATTTGTAGTGATTCACATTGGTTCACACAGACAAATTAATTAAGGGAGGATACATTCTTTTAGAAGAAGGGCATCACACACACACACACACACACACACACACACACACAAACACAAACCACAGTGCTTACCTCCCAAATTAACTAGATGCTGTCACCTCTCTTCTTGACCAGCAGGGGGAGTCCTGGGTCCCCCTGTTGAGGCCTGCGAGCGGTCACCTCCACAGGGGCCTTCTGGCCCCGGG
This sequence comes from Sardina pilchardus, assembly GCF_963854185.1. Lineage (NCBI taxonomy): Eukaryota > Metazoa > Chordata > Actinopteri > Clupeiformes > Clupeidae > Sardina > Sardina pilchardus. The sequence goes on from NC_084998.1 coordinate 23,201,329, forward strand.
CCTCAAGCAGGTCCTGGAAGCGCTCCGCATAGCCCCTTTTCTCCACCTGACTCCTTCACATGAGACAACATGGTGGTAGCCATCCAATCAGATAAGACTCTATTGTACACACCACAGGCATACACGTCAACTCAAATGGACAGAGGACGAATTAATTGATGGTGATCATGATACCACAGGTGAATGAAGACCCAGTCAGGCCAATGGAAGGAAGAATCAGGAACAGAGGGGTGTTTTTTACAGTGGTGCCAATCAAGGGAGAGACAGCATGACTTTGCATAGAGATCCACCAGCTAACTACACAAGGAAGTAGTTAAAGTTTAAGTATCCTTCCAGATTGACAAGAGATGGCATTAGTCATGCCATTTTGCATGGACCACACTGACTCATAGCCTGATTACTGCCAACCTGGCAATCCAAAGCAGATAGGGGATGCCGATGCGCCAATGCAGAACAGCAAAAAACATAATATTCCCTCTTATCTCTAAACACAGGGACAGGACAGGAACAGATAAAAATAACAACAGTCATCTCATTCTGTATGTGGAAGAACATATAACAGAAACACCAGGACATAAACTACTCATAAATTTCAATTCCAATATTATGGAACTGCTATACATACAGTACATGCTATACATACATAAAGTACATACACACATATACATGTGTGTGTGTGTGTGTATATGTGTGTGTGTGTGTGTGTGTGTGTGTGTGTGTGTGTGTGTGTGTGTGAGTGTGTGTGTGAGTGTGTGTGTGCATGTGCGTGTGCGTGTGCGTATGTGTGTGTGTGTGTGTGTGTGTGTGTGTGTGTGTGTCTGTGTGTGTCTGTGTCTGTGCTCTGTCAGGGTTACTGAACCTTACGGAAGTAAATAAATGAGAGTGTGCTAATTTTCTGCTTAAACACACTGAAGGCCTGAGCTCTTGAGTTCTGTGGGGAGCTTGTTGGAAGCTAAACCAGGAGTTGGGTTACACATAAATCCTGCTTTTCTGGGGCACCCACCAGCTATCTGAATAAAAAAGATAAAGGCTATTTTTACACAAAACTGACCCCAAAGCCCTTGAATGATATCACTGTGTCCATGTCCGTGTGTGAGTGTGTGTGTGTGTGCGTGTGTGTGTGTGTGTGTGTGTGTGTGTGTGTGTGTGTGTGTGTGTGTGTGTGTGTGTGTGTGTGTGTGTGTGTGTCTGTGTCTGTGTCTGTGTCTGCTAGTGTGTCTGTGTCTGCATCTGTGTCTGTCTGTGAGTGTGTGTCTGTATTTTTGTCTGTGTGTCTGTCTGTATATTATCTGTCTGTGTGTTTGTCTGTATATCGTATCTGCCTTCTTGCTCAGGGCAGTTTGACTCCCCACCTCCCCGACCCTCACCTCCTCCTCTGTGGGGGACGGGCCCCAGACACGAGCTCCTCTCCTGGGGGCTCCAGCCCTGGCTGGCTGCCTCCCTCCACAGCTCTGGCAGCGTCACCATACTGGATCAGAGGGAGCTTCTGCTCAAATGTTTTGAGTGGAAAAACACACAGTAACAAATTATAACAACTGTTATTATTTTCACTTGCACTGATGTATATTTTTGGTAACATGAAATTAGATACCTAACACATATGCAGTGTTTACATTTAGGGAGAAGCTACTGTAATGATAATAGCAAAGCCAGCACTGTGCAAATGTTTACCTGTGGATTTAAGTAGTGGGATCCATAGCTGTCCTCGTGTAATGCCAATCTCTCCAACAGTTCAGGACAGCCTTGGCCCTGCAAAGCAGAGGAAAATTACAAGCTCTTCCTGGGAATTGCACCGTTGCAAGACTTGCTGGTTCATTATCCAGTAGGTCATGTCTGTTTTATTAGAAGAATGCCATTTTAATTGACTGTGGTATTCAAAGTAAGATTTCCCCTGCATTTCAAATACAGATCAAAGTCAGAGAGACTTTGTAGAGGCAATTGACAAGCAGTTGTTTTGAATTGCACTGTTGCAAAACTTGCTGCTTCATTATCTGTCAGGTCATCTCTGTTTTATATGAAGGATGACATCTTAATTGACTGTGGTATCCAAATGAAGATTTGCTCTGCGTTTGAATTACAGATAAAAGTGAGAGGGACTTTATAGGTCGGAGCTTTATTGTCCTTGTTAAAGTTACCTGCTGGTGAGCTTCCACTGAGCAGGTGCAACAGTAGGTTATGGGATAAGGTGCCTGGGAAGGAGACTGTTCCTGAAAGACACGTCAGGACTTGACTGGCAAAACACCACAGACACATCAACACAACACGCTTACATACAGAAAACATACCAGTTACAGCAGGCTGTAGCAGTAGACGTGCCAACAGTCTCACAGTTCAGAAACTTCTATTCGTGTTCTATTCACGGTAGATGTTCCATCCTCAGTGGCTACTTTGACTGTGACAGCACAGACTGGGTTCTGGCTCAAACATGCGTCAGAAGGTTCTCATCAGTTCCTGCTACCCTGATGTGCTCAAGGCCATAATAGACCTGCTACTGTACCTGTCTCTCCCAGGAGGAGTGTGAGTGCAGGGGACAGAGGGGGGGTCTTACGGGTGGGGGGTGTTGCTGTGGCAGGGCGGGGTTCTGGACCCACTGAGGGCTGCTGCCACTGCTGGCCTCGTCGTCCAGAGAAATGCCCGAGTAGCTGCTGTTAGAGTGGGGGGAGCTGCAGATCACCCTGTGGGGGCGGAGAAGGGCGATTTAATGGGGATCAAGGCCGCTGTTTTAGCATATGATCTCTCTCTTCCCTACTGTACTATTTATTATCTCTCTCTCTCTCTCTCTCTCTCTCTCTCTCTCTCTCTCTCTCTCTCTCTCTCTCTCTCTATTTCTCTCTCTCTCTCTCTCTAATAACTGCACACACACACCATATACACCACATGTACATATAAACATGCAGACAGACTGATAGATAGCAAGTCAAATAACTCATTTCATTTCATGCTCATTAGACAGCATAACCAGTAACAAGCCATGACTCTCAAGTATTGTTTACCTCTCCAGATCCCTGAGTTTGCGAAGAAGCCTGACATTCTCCTGTGACAAGCACTCCCTCTTCTGGTCGGAGGACTGCTGTTTGTCCAGAAGTAATCTCTTATCTTTCCTGAGGAAGAAAGCCAAACTAACATTTCAAATATTTACTTTACATTTTCTTCAGACTTCCCCCGAAGTCATGGCTCCAGAGCATGCAATGCTTATTCACGAGCGGGAGGGAGGAGCAGATTTGCAGTTTGATAGATACATCAGAATCCAATCATCGTTAACAGTCCATTCAGTATGATTGGATAGTGTTATTCCTGGATTGTTCGTTCTAGAGGCCACTAAAACTTTTCATTTTTGTATTTGAGTATTTCAAGCAATATGTTAAAAAATCCTCCAGAGAGCATGCTCCAAACATCTCCTACCCCACTTTTATTCATTCATCCATTTAAAGGCCATCCTGAAACACAACACAGATTATGAATAGAGATGAATAAATGCTTCTTGATACTCCACATTCCACAGTTCTTTTCTGAGTTTTTGTAGATTAATTTTTTTGTATTTTGTTTTTCGCTAACCTAATGTTATACACTTTCTATTATCTTTCTGTACTGTTGGACTACAGGAAGAATAGCTGGGACTTAAGCTAATTGGGGATCCTATAAACAGTAAACAATAGGCAAATCAAACAGATCCAAACATTGATGTATGACTGGAACAGAGTGGATCACAGGAGTAATATTCCCTCCATACTCACTGCAGTTTATCAATCTCACGCTTGAGGTCCTGCAGGAGGCTCATGAGGCCCGCGTCAGAGCCAGTGGAGTCAGACCTCTCAACATAATATATGGGCTCAGCAGCGCCATCTACGGTGGAGGAGGATCAATGTCAGAGCATCAGGAACTAGATGAATTAGTCACGAGCTAAGGCTGATAATCCACACTGTAAAACTACTTAAGTTGATGAACTGAAATATATCTTGGCAGATTGTCTGGGAACCGTTACGCCTTGCCATACTTTATTCAGAAGGCAAGAATGATGGTGTGGTACTCATAAAGTCAAACTCAAGGTCTGCACAAATGACAGAACGTAAATAAGAGATTGATTATTTAAAAGAAACGTCAGAAGGTTGAGAGAGAAGCGAGACAGATACCAGTGCTTCCTGTGTAGCTGCCACTAGCTCCAGATTCGAACTCCTCTTGGGATTTTGGAAGATGTTGCCGCAGTGTCATATTCTCTTCCCTCAAAATACGAATCTCTTTCTGTAGACTAGCAAGGATTTGTTCACGAAGATTCTTTAGGGGGAAAAAAGAGATGACAGCACATGATGTCTAGATAAATTGATAAACAAAACAATGGGTGCAATGGGAAAAGATGGTGAGTAACAAATGGTGCGTTTACTCTGTCTGTGTTTATAAGAGAGAGGTAAGAGAGAGGTGAGCAGAGAAGGACAGAGACAGAGAGAGATGGAAACACAGAAATAGCCAACAGCAAACATATATTTCCTCTTGCTTACACTTTTGGCCACTGGCTTGTTTTTAATCCTCTTGGCTTTGCTGGAGTACCGCAATGTGTTCATGGTTTCTTGGAGGTTGTCAGCCGTTGGAGACACACATGCAATCTGTTATACCAATCAATCAATCAATATATATGGTATACACACACACACACACACACACACACACACACATATATATATACACACAAACACACACACGCACACACACACACACACACACACACACACACACACACACACACACACACACACACACACACAGCAGTGGGGTAATCGAGAGAATTTCTAGTCGGCCTGTATCATTCGTATTGATCTTAGCGCCTCACTCTCACATCCTGCGGCCCCTCCCTACAGCCCTGGTAATAACGTGGTAACAGCTATGATGACCTGACATGCAGGTATGAGATGTCTATCAGATAGGTGCAGACTTTCCGCCCTAAAATAGGAATTAGGCCAGGTTGGGTCACACTCCCATCAATTCCTGCAAGATACTTAATGAATGTGTACATCCTGTACATACGTACATATAGTTCATACATAAAACACCTGTTATACCACTGCTTGGTCAAATTTCCTATTGTGATGCGCTGTTTGGAACGTGCATTATTTTTCTATATACCGCACGGCTATGAAGTAGTTCCCTACTTTTGGGCTTATTACACTTGAATATTAATTCGCCAATGTCAATGTAACGGTAAAAACAACAACGTTGTATCTAAGACAGCGGCAATATAAACTAAAGTGATAGTAGCAGTGGTATAAGCGGGATAATCAACTCCGCACCGTGCGTTTATAGGAAAATAATGCACTTATCGAAGTATATACTCCATTTGTAAAGGCTTGAATATACCATGAGAGTGATGCCGTCTCCACCCAGTGAATCAGACAGGAGCATGGTCAGCTTGCTGTCCCTGTATGGGATGTGGCCAGTCCTCTTTTTGGGGTCCACCAGCGCTGTGATGCACTTGCCTAGGATACAAAACAAATCACTAACAAACATCTTGCAGGCTCCTGTTTGTTTGACTGAACCTGAACACAACCCTGAAAAACCATTGCATAAAAAAAAAACAGAATTCTTTACCGTCTACAAGGATCCAAGAGCCTTTTCACGTCCCAGTAGTAATGTTGTACAAGTTATATAAATACGAAGACAAATAATCCTACTGTGATCATCTTTCCTGACCTCAGTTGATATGTAGGCCTAAATGTCTGTCTGTGTGAGTCTGACCCACCCAAGGTGAGGAGGCTGCGGTTGATGTTCCCCGTCTCCTCCAGCAGCTTCTCCGTGGTGTCTCCGTCTTTGACCCTCTCGCTCCCCGCCAGATCCACAATGCACAGCTTCCCCTGAGTCACCACGACCGGCTCTGCCCCAGTCTGGGTGGGTGGTCAGCGAGAAAGAAACAAACTTGAGAAAATATTATTCAGGGGCGTGTCTAAAAATGTTGATGGGAGGCAGGGTTCATACACATTTCCACCAGAGAATTTCCATGACTTTTCCATGACTTTTCCATGACTTTTCCATGATTTTTTCACAAATTTCCATGACCTTATATTTCTCAAAACCTCACATCAACTAGTGCTACATTAATAATAGATATGACGCGTGAGATAACGGGATGGTATACCTAGAAGGAATGCTCTCAAAACGTAAACGTGGGGTGTTTTTTGTTTTCCAAAACCTTTCCAGGCCTGGAAATTGGCATTTTCAAATTCCATAACTTTTCCAGGTTTTCAAAAACGTATGAACCCTGGGGAGGGCCAGCCAGGGGCACCACGGACTCAGAGAACGGTGATGCGTAAACAAGAACAGTGATCCTTTAAAGTTGTGTGCATAAACAAAAACAGTGATCCTTTAAAAGTTGTGCGTATAAACATAAATTGTAACCCTTTCAAGCTGTGTGCATCAACAAAAACAATAACCCTTTAAAGTTGTCGGTATAAATATAAATAGTAACCCTTTAAAGTTGTGCGTGTAAAACAAAACATTAACCCTTTAACATTGTGTGCATACACAAAAACAGTACTCCTTTAAAGTTGTGTGTATATATAAGCGGTAATCCTTTAAAGCTGTGTAGCTGGGTGTGTATCTGAACAACATGAGTGTGGAGGCAGTTACCAATGTGTGCTTGATGTATAGAGTCAGAATGGAATGGCTGCGGCTGGAATGCTCATTCTGGGTTTGCGACGACGTCTGTCTGTTCTGCATTCCTGAACCAAAAAGAAAGGGTTGAGAGAATATTTAACATATTTGATAGCTATCATCATCTTAAAAACGTAAAAAATAAACCTTTGACATACTGTAGCAACATGTAACATTTGCCCATGTGACATTTATTCCTGTCATTAAAAGTTCATGCCCAAACCATACTGTTACAGTAACCTCTACCTTTCACCTACATTCCTTTATCTTGACTGAGGCCTTCACCTCTAGTTCACCTATGCCGTTATATACTGTACATACCTCTCTCCAAGAGAGTCATGAAGCTCTCCAGGTTGCAGAACTCAACCACAGACAGGTTCTCCACATAGAACCCAGAGGTGGTACTGCCTCGGACAGCGAGAGAATAGGTCAGCCAAGGGTTAAGCAGATCTCTAACCTGGAAAACGATACAAAGACCTGTTTGACTTTTTCATATTAAAATAATATATATAATATAATAGTACTGCTACTATGTTGTTGTTTTTTATTTTCAATAACTCTGTGAAGAGGAGTTTTCTTACATTTACTGGTATTTAGTGTTTGTTACTTGTGATCAGCTTACAGCAGTTTACTACTATACACTACATGCTTTGTATTATAAATCATTATGTACGTACACACGCACATACATTAAAGTGTCATTGCAGGAATGCTTATTGGCCAGTAATGCATGAATACACTCTGATTACCTCCGCCAAGGAGGTTGTGATTCCATCGGGGTTTATTTGTTTGTCTTTCTGTCTGTCTGTCTGTCTGTCTGTCTGTCTGTCTGTCTGTCTGTCTGTCTGTTTGTCTGTTTGTTCGGTTGCTAAATGATTCAAAAGGCTAAGGATGGATTTCAATGAAATTTCCAGGGAAGGTCTGAAATGACCCAAGGAAGAAACGATAACATTTTGGGAGTGATTCATATCACCATCTGGATCCAGGAGGCGGTTATGTTTTTGCTTGGTGGAGGTGTGTGCTCTCTGAGTACTTTTCTAGTTGTTTGGGGAGAAGGGTCCTTCACCTGTTCATTATAGATCTCGGAGTAGGAGGCACACAGCTGGAACGCCTCATCAGAGCGCTGCTCTCGCTCCAGAAGATAAGCCACGGACCTCTGCATCAGGCCCTCCAGGTCACTCTCCTGACTGTCCTCTGAGAACTGCACAAAACCCACAAAACAGCTAAAGCTTACCTTACACTGACAAGATTTGGGAAAGATTCTTGAAAGATTGTAGTCTTTTGAGTAAAGCTTGAATGAGGGGCATTAGTTTAAAAACTACAGTCCTCCTACAGTTTCCCAACTCTTGTCTGTGTACGGTAGGCTTAAGGCTTGCCTGTTCTCAGCAGAGCACACACCATATATGCACATGACAAGGCAATGGCAGATGCATGCATGGGCCAATGTCACATGATCGCTTCAAATTAGATTTCCTTGTTTGCTTGTGATCTAATGAGCGAGGTTAAAAATACCCTCACCAGGGAATGTGGACCAGTGATGGTGTAGGTCTTCCCGGAGCCTGTTTGGCCAAAGGCAAACACAGTACAGCTGTACCTGTAAAGTCCAAACAGCTACAGTTGGCCATTTTTTAAGGTAAAGACTAAAGCACATACAATTGAACACACATACACACACACACACACACACACACACACACACCGATAAACATACTGTCTTGGAGTCTAGTGTGCAATATTCAGTTTACATTACAGTCCAGTAGATCACAGATCACCAGTCTAAATCTTCCAAGATGAGTTAATAATAATAATAATAATAATAATAATAATAATACATTTATTTATAATGCATTTTACATTAACTCAATGATCTCAAAGTGCTAAAGAGTTGTTTCTAATGGTTCTGTCTGTTGACACACAACACTCTCATCACTCTCACCCCTCAATTGCCATGTCAATCAGCTTCCTCATTCCCGTGGTCTCAAATATCTCCTGCTGGGAGCTTTCTGGCCGGAAGACCATGTTGAATGAGAATTCTCTCTCCACAAGGCCTTCCTGACTAACCTATGAAATGTAAACAACATGCAATTCATTGCCACTGCCACTGGGAAAATTCAAGCAAATAACACACGCGTTGGCAATGTGCCGCTTGTGTAGAAGTGAACACTGCAGTTCACAGATAACCATGCCAGCCTTACCAATACACTGTGCTTATCGGAACAGAAGACAATGCTTTCCTCACTCCTCTCCTGTTCATCTTCACTGAGTGGTCTCACCCTGCAAACAAAAATGTACAGCTGAGATTCATGAGCTTACAGCAATGGATGAAACTGCTCTCAAAGTTGTGCTTTCGTACCTTACTGCCACAATGACCTTTGACTCCATTTCTGCTTTTCCCAAATGGACATCTGACAGAGATTGGTGAAAAGAGTATAGACATAGTGTTGTTAATCAAATACATACAGAGAGAAATGGCCAACTTTGTTGATTTATTTTTTTTAGTATCTAATTGACCTCAGACAGTAACAAGACAACGTCAGCACAACTGTTAACAAATAACAAAAAGGCAAGTTCTATTTCTTACCACACAATGTCTGTCATTGCATGAGTAAAACAGGAGTTAGTCCTGAACTCATAGCCCCCTCACTGTGGCAGGCTGCCAGTCCAGTCCACTGTTCTGTCTGGCCACGGCACAGACTGCCTCTGTGACCTCACAAACAGTAGAACACCAGAAAGGAAGGAGTTGGAGATTTTATTAAGAAAATAATGTGTGTGTGTGTGTGTGTGTGTGTGTGTGTGTGTGTGTGTGTGTGTGTGTGTGTGTGTGTGTGTGTGTGTGTGTGTGTGTATTATCTGCTTTGTTAAGCCCCAAATGTTTTCTTTGTGTCATGCGGAGATGCCTGTGTTGTTTGATACTGATGCCACCCGACCTGATATTGTTGTCATTGATGAGCAATGAGAGTGTATTCATATTGGAAGTAGGATGTTGTTTTGACCCATGTCTCGAGGAGGCCTATTCAACAAAGTTTGTGAAATACCAGCCTCTTGTACAGCAGATCTGTAGTTTTGGTTATAAATGCCAATATGTTGTGCTCATATTTGGAAGTTTGGGCCATGTACATAGGCTTGTCACCAGAGGACTCAGGATGGTGGGATTTACAAAAGTGAAAGCAAAACAACTCTCTAAATACTGTTCAATCTCTTCCATTATTGAAAGTCGCCACATTTGGAGAAGGAGGTTGTGTATACCCTTAACATTGCTGTACTGAGCTTGGTTGTTGTCAGCAGGATCACATGACTGAATCTTGTCTGAGCAATTATTGCATCTGTCAAATTTGTATCCTTACATGATATTTATTCTTAACTGTGGATACAAATAAAGAAGTAAACTGTTTGTGTGTGTGTGTGTGTGTGTGTGTGTGTGTGTGTGTGTGTGTGTGTGTGTGTGTGTGTGTGTGTGTGTGTGTGTGTGTGTGCGTCAGCGTGCGTGCATGCTCCTGCTGCGTGTAATATGACAGAAATACTGTATGTCATCCCATTCAGGCCACAGAGTTCCTGGAAAGAACAAAATCTGTTTTACTTCAGTTTTTACAACCTTGTTTAAAGGCCTACAGTATATTGGCAAAGCTTGTGACAGCTCATAAGATAAGAGAAAGTCTGTGTTGCTATGGTTGACGTCTATTCTTGCACAAGCATGCTTGCAGTGGCCACTGTCATTGGTTGATAAGCAACAGGTATTTGCTGATGAGAAGGCATGCACTAAGTAACTAGCACAAATGATACCAGATACATACACAAAGAAGAAAGGCTACAAACTGATGCCACCTACTGACAAAGTAGGCTATGTTCACTCAAATATGTCACCAAAATTAAGGACAAAAGCTATTTTGAACATGATTTCATCCTATGTTAGTATATCTGTACTTGAAATGTATGCAAATTATTGCATATTTCATTAGATAATGGTTAATTTACATATGTATAAATATTTCATAAAACTTCCAATACAAAAAAAGTGTTGATATAATGTACACTATCGGCCAAACGTTTGGGGTCAATTAGAGATGTCCATTCCACTCCATTATAGACAGAATACCAGCCGAGATCAGTTGCACTGTTTTTTTTTTTTTTATAAGGCCAGTAGTTTTCAGATTACACTATGTGCTTAGTTACTTATTGCAAAAGGGTTCTCCAATGTTTGTTTTCAGTTAGGCTTTTAAAATAATATCTGATTAGTAAACAGAATGTGCCATTGGAAAATTTGATGAATGGTTGATTATAATGGGCAACGTCAAGAACCCCTTTGCAATTATAAACAAACACATAATGTAATCTGAAAACTGCTGCCCTGATTAAACATATTACCCTATGAATACTACCGGAAAATGCAATCACACCTTGTTATGTCCTTCATATTTTCATATGCATTTGTTACGGAGATCTCAAATATTGGCTCAGCATGAATAAAGTCGTATTTGCAGACTAACTGATTAATGCCATGTGGGTACAAAAAAATGACAAGACCCTGAATATCACCATATACAGTAAGCTCTGGCCTTACATAAAACTAATGGGCATGCAGTACAAATGGCGTGTAAAGGTCCAGCCATACTGAGAACATACTACATTTGGGCAGGCTAGGAATATTACTGTCAGGATATTAATCCCCATGGCCTCCAAGATAAGGCATTTCTGAAAGTGTAAAAAAAATGAAATGAAGGATAAATATCTATGAAAACACCAGCCTGGCTATCACCAGACCGAGCAATGTGACAGACAAATGTGTAGGCCCATGCCTGAGACCTATACTGGTATGAGCAGCTTGTGTGAACCTCGAATGCACTCAGAGCAGAGCGTTCAATTATTGGATTTTCACTCATCAATCACAGCCAAGTGTAAATGTGAGTGGATTAGTTATAATGTGCCAAGAAATAACAAACCCTGTTTCACAGGATTTTTTTTTTTTTTGCATGTAAATGAAGTGTTGGTATAGGCTACAATAAATGTCCCATCGCTTTACGTTATAGGCTGGTGGCTAGTTACATAGGCCTAAAGAATTTATTCTGATGAATAATTCTTAGTAAGTTTAGTTTGTGATTACATCAGTAAGTGATTATTTCAGACAGTGGTGGGTGATAGGCTATTGTAAACCAATTTATGACCAATTTATTGAGGAGGGGGAGGGGCATTTTTAGCATACTCGAGGAGGGATACAGTGCTCGGACCGCAGTGTATCATCAGCAAGTGCACTCGACGGCATTTATAAGAGTTCACTAATTAAATTGATCGAAAGAAACATTTACAGCACCTCCAATACCATGACTGTAGGCCTAATGAAAGCACCAACTGCATTTCAATGTCCAACAAACTCTAAATAAAACTTTGCCTGGTGTGGTTTATATTGTCCTTGGTCATTGCTTACAAGTGCTTCGTTTGGCGTCTGAAGAGATGTCCTTCTTTCAGTATACAGTTATTCATGCACATTTGTTCAATATGTTCCTATTTCTGACATGCATGGAAAGTAACCACCTGTAGGCTTACAACGACGCAATGGGTTTGCATCAGAATACCTTTGAGATGCGATGTTTGGTGTGAAATGGCTACCTGTGATTTGTGCGTAAGGATCCGTATGTCGTCAGCATAGTTAATACCCTGTGGACAGAAATCGCGCACGCAAGTCTAGATCTAGGCTACGGCCTGACGACGTATCACTACAAGGTAAATCTATTCGACAAGATATTCGGCACGATAGCCTACATCTGCAACCGACAGAGCCAGCCCCTCCTCGCGCCGGTGTCGTGAAGTCACGCCGTTCACGCTGATGCCAACTGGAGAGCTGCCTTGCCTACTGCTGGATCGAAGTCGGTGTAGGGCTACCTGAAATTTTCCAGTACCTAGCGTTTATGTCATCTAGGAATATACAGCCTGGGAAGGATATGATTCGTTCAAGACAGACGTTTTGAAGATGCACAACCTGTATGTACCAGACAGTCATGGCTTAAAATATGAAGTGCCCTCGTAAAATAGCTGTAGTGGCATTTTGGATCGAGTTGTTCGACAATGACGTCGTATCTGTTTGCGCTGATGTTGTATAGTAGGACACTGTTGCAGGTGACAGATGGTAAGTTGAAAGGCTCGTGTTTTTGGTATAGGCTTATGTTTTCTCTAAAAGTGAAGGTTGTTAATGAGCTCGAAATGGTCCATGCCCCATTTCGTTAATGGTTTGTTTTTATTTTGGCTGCTTTTAGGGGTATATCTGAGATAGTTTAGGGACCACTGGTTCATTGTTCATTGTAAATTTCCAAATACCCCCACTCTGCCCTCAACTATTCCAAATGTGCTTAGTTTATGTCTGTAGACATTTGAATTAGACATTTAATTTTAATGAGCTGAAGAAAATGCTGTTGTAAAAGACACATGTGTGGTGTTTCTCATATTTGGCTTAAATTTCAAGTATGACAAGTATTTAATATCATTCTTTGTCGTTTCTTTAGCTGTCAAGTCAATTGTAAGAGGCACTATAATGCCTTTGGAAAGATGGAAGGGCCTAATGTATGCGAATTTGGACAGTCCTGCTGTGGCACCTGCAAAGTCAGACTCTGCTGTCCATTTTGTCCCTGCTCGAGTTGGTGTCCAGTGACATCATTAATCTCAGTGAAGATGTCCAGGACGCCTGTCCCAAGTATGAGCCCAGATTACACTAATGGGTGGGAATGAGAGGGAATGTGTTAGACTGCACTAGAGTGCATTAAGGTTAGCCTCTTCATCAGAATACAACACAAAAGCAAAATGGTCTGGGAATGCATGGACTAGCTCGTATGCAGTATGTATAGATATTGTTGCAGTGGCATGTGCTATATAAGCCTACTGACTGTGTGTATAGATAAATATAGCCGTTATAGTTTAGTTTTATAAATATAGCAGTTATTAGTGTTCTTAGCTGACACAGCTCATATAGCTGGAAAATGTTGCTACTGCATGAACTCCAGTACCACGCGTCTTCAATTTGGTGTTATTAGTGTTTAATGAGTAGACTTATTAGATAAAAGAACTCCTGAGGACCGCCTGAAGAAGTTTAGGAAATGTGAACAGAAATATTTTTTTCTCGTCGCAGCTCAATTTAAAGCACCACTGTTAGAGTTCTACGAGGAAACGAAACTAAGGGCAGAAATGGAACCATGTTTGTGTCGACATATATTTTTTAACCAACCGTTTTCTCAGTCAAGAATTACACAGTTAGCAAAACCTTACACTCAAGGAGCAAAACATCAGCCTAGATCTACAGAACTGTGAGCACCCTCTCAGCCTGAAACACTACACCCTGTGATTTTGTAAATACATAACACATTGCTCTACTTTTGCCACAGAATTCTTATGTTATATGTCTTCATTACTATTTTAAGGCACTGCTTTCCAAATGACCACACTCATGAACCAATTGATCAATTTTGTAAAGACAACTGTATAGCTGTAATGTCAACAATCAGTCTTAAGCACTGTAAAAGGCAACAGGTGAGCCCATGTCTTCAACAGAAATGGAAGGCATTTAAATTGGGAGGACGATGAGTGAGAAGGGAAGTCTGTAGAGACGTAGGAAGAGGAAGAGATAGGCCCAATCCCAAAGTCCGGACTCATATGGCCTCTCTCAACATCCCTCCTCGATCCTCGATGCTCGGTCCTCCAGACTCATTCCCACTGATCTACAACTAGCACTGGATAGATAGACTATCCCATTGTTGCTGCCCCATCATTCTTTATCTAGATCAACGAGGACCGAGGAAGGAAGGGAGGATGTATAGAACACGAATGAGAGGCACCCATAGACTCACAGACTTTGGTGCACGTTCGTAAGGGCTTAGTCCCAATGTCAAATTTCTAAGGGTGTGAGGGTTTGAGTACACACTTACTTAGCCCTTTTCATCAGTCTGCATCAGTGCAGATTTCACAGGGAATTATCCACAGTTCAAAAGTGTTGTGACTTTTACAGAGACCATAGGAAAATCTGGAAATTGTAAACAACAGCACGACACACATGCATGGTGCAAGTGTCAAGCAATGTCTTTGTTATTAAACATCACCACGGTCCATGTGATCTTGTGAAGTGCTGTCCCAATTCTATTTATACCTATCTGAGCCCATGTGGCCTCACACACACTCACTCACTTAGCACCTGAGATCAATTAAGCTTGTGAGTCTTAGTTCTTAGTCCACTTTGGGATTCAGCCATAGAGGTAGACCTGGAGGATTATGTGGACAAAGAGGTTCAGATGTATCAGATGGCATTTGAGCAACATTTGTTGTAAAGAATTGGTTGAGTGAGTCATGTGACCAAATTTATACAGGGTCTATGAAAGGGGGTCTTTTTTCTTTTTTTGTTTTTACCACACTTTCACTGCAGTGTATTCTATTTAGATTATTCTGCTCTGATTCTCTGAGCCACGTACATTCATGAATGGATATTATGCAGTGGTGTAGTCTAGTTTGCTGCATGGGATATACTGGGATTACACCCCCAGACACACACACACACACACGCACACACATACGCACACACACACACACACACACACACACACACACACACACACACACACACACACACACCTCCTCTCCAGAGATACTGTACGTCAGCGCAGCACCAAGCAGTCCCAGACTACCACCACTATGACCAATGCATACTCTAGATTACTGTATATGCATTCACATCACATACACCTGCAATTCATGAAGGAAATCCAAACAGTAGGCATAGACACAATTTATATTCATCGTGAGAAGGAGAGCAATATGAAGGACTGGACTGTGTAGGATTGTGTAGGCTACATCATTATTTTTAAAAGCACACACACTAAATGGAGAGCTAGAATCAGTTTGTATTAGAAATGACTGCAACTCATAGGCAACTTTTGATTTATCAGCACAATACTAGGCTATGTTTTCACTATACTGCAAGTTGTTCATTCACCCCTCAATATTATGTGATGTTAACCAAGCATGCCACAGCTTTTCATCTCTTAGCACTATCAGCCATCATTTTCTCAAACCAGCTGATTCTAATTAGCAGAGCAGCTAATTGAGATCACCTGTGCTTTTACTGCGACTTTTACTCACTGAAACTGGAGTTTTCCACCTCTGGCACTGTCACCCATACAGTAGTTTTCTCATGGTGATGTTTAGAAGGATATCCCCCGAAATATTCATGGGTTTCACCAGGTCCCTTTCCACAGGTGTAAAACATCAAGCACCGAGATTATGAATGCAGACTGTATGGTGCTTGATTAACCCACCTGTGGAAAGGGACCTGATGAAACCCATGAATAGGTGATGTGGTGAAAGCTATGAAAGCCAGTAGGCCAACCATGGCTAATTTCAGGCATATTGAACTATAAACAGCTGACATTTCAATTCAGTATCACACATGTTTTGTTTGTTAACGCATTTAGGGCTTGATTATTGAGAGTTTTATTTGATTATGAATGTTTTTGACACACGTGCAGCCGCAGTTGCATTTCTCCGCCGTTTCAGGCTTTAGAAATGTTGCCTGGAGTAGTGCCAGTAAAGTGCTCAGGATGATAAGGAGGGTGAGGTGCATGCTGTTTATGAATGATAGTTTTTTTTCCCCATATACAGCACTCAGATTACTGTGGCATCTTGTTCGTGGGAAAATATCTCATGTCAGCAATTTGACACCAAAGTGTGTTGATACGTATCCTTGGATATTTTAAGTGGGTACACTCAAATATTGTTGCTTTATAACTGGTCCTGTGTATCATAGACTACACCACTGGATATGTGGAGAGAAAACAGTCCAGTCCTCAGTTAACAGGTCTGGTCTTGTTTGTTGTCTTTGGTCAATATTCTTACCCTTTAAATTATCCAGTAATCATACTCTAACAATTTCTCTGAAAAAAAGCAAGTGTACACTACATCCTAAGAAAATATGTCAGCAACATTTTGACTGCATTGTTTCATTTGCAAAAGATCTGAGATGTTCTGCTACACTGGTGTGGTGTTGTGCTAATGGTGTATAGTGCTTTGACAAAACAGCCCTTTCTTTCAAAATGGTGCATTAAGCTACTGAAAACAAAAACTGTAATAGAAAACCACAACGCCTTCATGCTTTCTTTTTCATTTAAACCAGCATCATACAGTCTAGCTGAATAGGCTGCTAACTGTCATCATGTAATAACATTAGAATAAGCAAGTCTACTCTATTCTTCCTGATTGTGTGCACCTCCTCTGTAATTTAATTTATTCCTGACATTATTTTTCACATCAACGTTATGTTGCCCAAGAAAGCCCAAGGCATATATCAGTAATGCTTCTGGGGTGCATTTTGTTTAGTGTCTCTTTGGCAGACCAGAGAAACCAGAGATGACATAGAACAGGAGTTTTTCAATGCCCAGTGTTTACTTGTGTTACAGTTCAAGGCTTGAGTTACAGTAACATCTTATTTGGAATCCTGGCATCCAGTGAAATTAACCTCTTATTCAGAGGCTGTGTGTGTACTGTGGTGTGTGTTTAAAAGAGGAATGTTTATTTGACGAACCTAATATCAGGTTTTTAACATCAAACATTTCTCTTCCTCCAAGTAATTCAGATATGTTGGATCTTGATGACGTCCTGATGCTCCTGATTGTTGCTGTCATCATCATCGCCGTCATTTTCATCGGTCTCGTCGTGTTCTGCTGCGTGTGCCCCTGCTGCTGCCTCTATCAGATGTGCCGGAAGCCTCGCCGTAAGTCCCGCCTGGCACACACAGCCATGTCTGCTCTGGGTGGCACACAGACCACTTTACTAATGCCTAACAGCAAATTACAGTAGCAACAGTTGCCTCACAGAAGTCACACACACACACACACTCACACACACACACACACACACACACACACACACACACACACACACACACACACACACACACACACACACACACACACACACACACACACACACACACACACACACACACACACACACACACACACGTTGTTTAAATGTAGCATTTATATTCAACCTTGACTTTTTAGAAAGACTTTTTAGTTATTCACACACAATGGAGCAAAACACAAAACACCATGGTAAAAACCAATAAACAAAAAAAAACCCAGCATCACATCATTGACTTACTATCTTTTTTGTACAGCGGCGGTGATTTCTAATACTCACACAGTGGTGGTGGTCAACAACCCAGTCCCGTCCCAGGCACCGCACCATGCTCCTGTCCCTGCCCAGCAGTACCCAGGGTACCAACCCGTGCCTATGCAGCACTGGCCTGGAGCTCCTGCCGGGAACGGGGGGCACCCTGTGCCATCTGCACCCATGCTGGAGGACCTCTATGGCCCTGGACCCCCGCCCCCCTACTCGGAGAGTGGTAAGTGGAGACATACGATCTGTTGAACAGGGGTAGCAATGACGCTGCTTAAATGGTTTATGCTGTTGTTGCTGTTGTTGTTGTTGTTGTTGTTGTTGTTGTTGCTGCTGCTGCTGCTGCTGTTGCTGTTGCTGCTGCTGCTGCTGTTGCTGCTGCTGTTGTTGTTGTTGCTGTTGTTGCTGTTGCTGTTGCTGTTGCTGTTGCTGTTGTTGTTGTTAGTCAGTAAGTTCCACTGTGCTGGTTGTCACAGAGTTATGTCTGTCCCAACAGCTGTCACACCTGTACACCACGACCAGAAAGCTTTCACACAAGGTCCACCATCTTACTGCTAAATACTCACCCTTCTGTCAAGACACTGGTGGACACCCACCAACACCGAGGGCTCTTACTGCAAAATAGTTCCAAGATGGTTACTCAGTTTTCAGTTACAAAGTGTACTTCAGTTCGGATTGGAGTGTATTTTCGAAGATAATGGTCATATTGGTCATATTGGTCTTATTGTTCAGAATCACTTATGATTCAGTAATGACTGTATGGAATTACAGATGAACTGGTCACTGTTTGAAGCAATTATGTGATGTTTTGCTATATCATAGCACTTAACAACCAGCAGCGAGGGGGGAAGAGGAACACTTATGATGAGCATAAATTTTTATTAATGTGAAAATGTTTGTGGGTTTGGCTAATCCAGCTCTATCCTGAAACGATTGAATACTTTTTCATGTGGAATGTAATTTCTCAGTAATGTGTTCGAAAATGTGTGGGTTGATCTGTGGAAAATGTGTATGTTTTTAAATCGTTGTATTGCTTTATGGTGTTCTGGGCTGTGAAGATTGTTGCTTGTCAATGTTATTTGTTTGAATTCCCTTTACATTCTGTGCCTCCTTATCTTATGTGTTATTTATGAAGAATTTGGTTCCAAAACAGTATATCCTCCATTTTAATGAATTTTCAAAACTTTTTTATTATTATTATTATGACTTTGTTTTCCAAGTATGTGGAACTATTGGGTTGTTGTTATTTGAGTTATCTTTACTCAATCAAAATAGCACAACTGCAATTTTATTGATATTCTCCGAAATACACAATGAAATAACATTATCCATTATTATATTCCTAAAAATGGAGATGTTGCATCTTGGAGCCAAACTCTAAATTGAATCACCCTTTAATTCTATGCATCTTTAAGTGCCCAAAGGAATGTGCATTTAGACCCAGACTCCTGCAGGGGTGTGGGTTACGTGATGTTTGTGGTGTTGTGAGCACCAGAGGAATAAAAAAAAATATGTGTATCCAAGTCTCTCTCGCTGTTGCCAATAAAATCTGTGATCTGGAAGTGAAATAGGGAGTCTTGTGGTTTTAATTGTCGCATGGACCCATATTATGTGACAGTTCTGATTTGTGTTAAATGTATCTTTTATATGTGAATTCTGGTCGCTACACACCCATGGGCCACATATGTCTTGTTAAATAGAGCACTGAAGACTATTTTAATGTTATTTCATGTTTTGTCATGTTACAACTTATACAACATCTTTTTTTGTATAATCTACAGTACAGTCAGATTTTCAAAATCAGTGACTGTAAGCATCACTCATTGCTACAGTGGTCAAGAACAGCTTCTACCAGCTCAGAGTAATTAACAAACTGAAACCCTCTCTATTTTATTACATCACGGCTGGATTACGGTAATTCATTATACCTGGGACTTCCTCAGACATTCATTTCACGCCTACAGCTGGTTCTGAATGCAGCAGCAAGACTGCTGACTGCTGACTCTAAAAAGAGGGAGCATATTACCCCCATCCTAGCCTTTCTCCACTGGTTGGCAATCCAGTACAGAATTCATTTTAAGATTTTTAAAACTTTTGATGGTCTGGGCCTAACCTATAACAGACCTCATCCATTTCCATTCAGCCCCCAGGGCCCTCAGATCCTGCAGCATGGGTCTTCTGCACGTCCCATGCCCCAGACTCAAACAAAGAGGTGATAGAGCTTTTGCGATACCTGCACGATGTGTGTGGAATCAGCTGCCACCCTCCATCACCAGTTTTAAATCTAGGCTAAAAACACACCTCTTCTCCCTGACATTCCCTGTCAGTGTATGATTGCGTTTCTTTTTTAAAAAAATATTTTATTTATTTTATATTACTTTTATTTTGATGTGTTCTTTTAATCTTTATATGTTGCTGTCTGTTAATTTGCACCTGTATGGCACTGTGGTCAGTGTAAACTGTATTTTGTGCCTTATAACATACATTTAACTTACTTAGCCATGTATGTATGATATTTTGTTGACCATAAGCAGCAATTTCATGTTGCTAATAAAGCTTTTGCTGCAGCAATATTTTCTGCTGTACATTCTATGAAGCAAGACTCTGTCACAGTGTGTTCAACCCTCAACCAAAAACTCTTTACAGTATAGGGAAACTGAATTATTAAAGATAATAATAATAATGAACAGTGCTCAAATCCTCTACTAGAAAGTTGTTGTGCTATATGATCTAGAAAACATAGCATTTTTTGTTTGTTTTGAAAAATGTTTCATGTTGAGTCATTTTCTGTAAGCCTACAGGTCATCGCTTGGCTGAAAAACTGAAAAGGATTCTCAATCCACCAGGGGGCAGCACACGTATTGAAACTGAACACTCACCCTATGACTAATCTGTGAATAGTGAGTCACCATCAGTACAAGGCCAAGTGTCAATTTCACCTTCACCTTTTCTCTGTTTTCATTCTATTTGAGACATGTTTATGTTCTTAGTTTGTGATAAATCTAGCTGGCCGGCAGACTTAACAATTTTGTCTCTTTTGGAGGAGACAAATGTGTTGAACGTGCTTAGTCCACTCACATGAGGCCCCTCTACTCCGATTGCATTAGTTTACATGATCACGTGGAACCATGGTAGTATAGCCACAAAAAGGCACGCCCAGAAAACACTTGCAGATGTTGAACAATCAAGTTTGATGAAGTATTATTGTAGTAATGGTCGTAATTTGTTCAACCTTCGATGGCCAATGGCATAAGAAGAAAACATACGCATATCACCCCATTAATTCATGTGTGTGTAGTTGTGTACATAATGGAATGACAGGATTTCACCACACAATGGACACACAAAGGGACCATAAGGAAAAGAGTCAGGGAAGGTGAGGCCTACAGCCTGAAGAGCATGTGAATGAGAAGTCCTTGCATATATTTGTTTGTTCTAAATGGCTTACAGAATAAAAAGGCGCATATTTGATTAAGGTATATATTTTACATAAATTCACAAAGGAGGAGTATCCACAATTACCAGCAACTTCAACACTTATGTTTTGAATAATGATGATAGTTGACTTCCCCTTAGATATAACAAAAAAAGACTTCCCCAAGAGTATTAAAGGCTGGTTAGTTGCCCAATCACTGATCTTCAAAGTTTTACAAATTTAACAGAAATAATTACAACACAGTGTTATGAAAAGTGCTGCTAACCTGAATGGTGTGTGTGTGTGTGTGTGTGTGTGTGTGTGTGTGTGTGTGTGTGTGTGTGTGTGTGTGTGTGTGTGTGTGTGTGTGTGTGTGTGTGTGTGTGTGTGTGTGTGTGTGTGTGTGTGTGTGTGTGTGTGTGAGTGAGAGAGAGTGAGAGAGAGAGAGAGAGAGAGAGGGAGAGAGAGAGGGAGAGAGAGAGAGAGAGAGAGAGAGAGCATGCTTTTGAAGTCTGTGAATGGGAGGCATCTCATCTACAGGGACTCTGTCCCTCCGGAGAGATCAACACCCAGCTGCTTATGATGACGTGTCATCACTGCTACTCTCAGTCCTCGAGCCTGTGGTTCATAAGAAGAGAGACAGAGCCATTCCATTTCCTGTCAGGTGACCAGATGTGTTTTACTTCCAGCTCGAGCTGAGCTTTCTCCTCTGTTCTCTCAGTTCAGACGAACATGCATGCCAACAGAAAGGTGCTGAGCCAAAGTTGTCTCAGCTCAGATAAAGGTTTCAGTCTTGTGAAATGCACTACTTGAATGGCGCAAGAACTGTAATCTATAATAACCCAGTCCTAGGCTATAGGCCTAAACTTTTCCCTCATATCCATCAGGGCTATTGAATAGCTCTACATACAATAGGCCTACTAAACATATTTGAACAAGGCCTGAGTTTCTTGATGTAAAGGACTCATTCACTTCATTCATTCACTCATCCACTTTAACACACACAAATGTTACATAATGCATAATAATACAATAGACCTGGGGCTTTACCGACCGAGAATAATAGATAAGAAAGTGTTGAAGCCTTTAACAAGCGCAGATGTGTTTTTGAATGACGTGTACACTGACCAATTAAAAGGCGCCCTTCGAACAAACATGGCTGATATGTTGAGTGAGTGGACAACGATGCAAGCCCTGCCCCTGCCTTGTTCTCTGACTTCACTGCGTAACGGAACTTCAAGGTTCCGTCTTGATTGTTTTGCTTCTTACAGCAACGGCCTTAGCTCAAGCTTTTGGGCGTAGGGGGCTCGTCTCTGGAAATCTGACATTCATAATATTACGAGGTAAGCATAAATTGCATCGCTTATTCTTAGAACAGAAACATATTTCAACGACGAGCGTAACACTGTAATCCTCCATCAGTTCGTTGGAGGCTAAAAGCCTTTGGTTGGTTACTATGTGAAAGGTCGTAGCCTACGTTGGCTATAAAGTTACCGTTTAATATATTGTGAAGTAGCCTATTGGTTTAGTCCACTGTACGCGTAATTTATAGGCTACAATAGCGCTATTCGATGTTGGTGGTCATATTGTCAACTTCGACATTCCACTTCATAGTAAACAGTTGTCAAATTTTCTAAATGCACTGGACGTAGAAACCCATTGTGTTTACCTTGAAAATGAATAGGGTTAATTCGATTACTCGACATAGCAAGTGTGACACGTAGCCTATGCTTTTGCTCCGTTCTGCGAGATCGAGGCGTTTTAAAAGGTTACTCCTGACCAAATTAAAACTCATAGGCAAGCGCTCCAACAACCACGTGAATAGTTTTTGTCAGTTATTGCCACAATGAAGGATGACAGAACCACTTAGTTCCATGAACGTTTCCTCTTTTGTTTTAAGCTGTGGACATATCTGGATCAAAGAGCAATGTATGCTCATTCAGTGGAATGCATGAGACAGTGAACATAATGGTGTTGTTGTTAAATTACTTATTCTTTTTTCCATGATTGCTTTAGACCAGAATGTCCAAACAACAGGTGGCAGTGGAGCGAGCCAGGAAGGCCTTCCGCACTGGCAGGTCGAAGCCCCTGGAGTACCGTATTCAGCAGCTCAAAAACCTCCAGAGGCTGTTTGAGGAGAGAAAGAAGGACATTGCTGAAGCTCTCAAGAAGGATCTCAAAAAGGTTATATGGAATGTTGGTTTAAAAGTCAATATTGACTTTGATTATTGACAATATTCGGAGTAGGCTATACTCTCTCTCTCTCTCTCTCTCTCTGACACACACACACTCATTCACACAGTTCATGGTCAAGTGTGAGGTGTTTCAGAAAATACCTCAAGATTGAAAAGAGAAAGAAATGGGTGATGAAGTAAACACTGCGTAATAGTCTTAATTCTCATACGAGACTGTTGCTTGTCGCCCTGGCAGAGTGAATATGGCATCCCGCTGTACGAAACCCTTGGGCTGGAGGGGGAGATCAATTTGGCCGTCAAGAAGCTCAAGGAGTGGGCAGCGCCGCGTCCCGTTACCAGGAACCTGCTCACGATTTCGGACGAGGTGTACATCCGCCCCGAGCCCCTGGGGGTCGTACTCATCATCGGGGCATGGAACTATCCGTGGGCAGTCACCATACAACCCCTTATAGGGGCCATTGCAGCAGGTACACACACACACACACACACACACACACACACATTGTGCAGCCACACAAACACACTCTGACAAGACAGCGTGAATATCTGTCTCTTCCTAGACATAATGATGTTGATTTTGATGATACACATTTATTATACTGTTATACCAGGATAATGATAGTAGCATTACAGGAAAATTACCTTTTATGGATAGAAAGCTAGATAGATACTTTATTGATCCCCAAGGGAAAATTCTTACAATTTGCAGATTATATTGCATTTCACAGTGATCAGATTTCTCCACTATCAAGGAGTGAATTTGCTGGTGTAACATGAAGATTATTGCTAGATTCCAAGGTCCTGCCAGTCCATTCTACTCCTCTGCCTTTATCAGCGAAGTTTACGTAATGTCCCTCCATGAACTGCTGTGTGGGGTCAAAGTTCACTCCACCTCTTCGGTGCTATGTAGTGGCACCCTTTTGATTAAACACAGCAGTGCACTTCAGTCACAGACCATGTGTATAATGCTTCTTAACAAATAGGCCAAAGAGCAGGCTGTAACCTGTGTACAGACTGGCCATTAGTAGATTGGGCTTTTGAGCAACAGTGTATTAACGGTTAAAGAATCAGCAATGCTATCCGACTGCGGTAACTCACATGATGACCATCAAAAGGTTATCTCTGAATAATTTAACCCAGTGAGAAAGCCTCTCTAAACTGCCCTGTCTTCAGGGAGTAGTTGACACTGATGTTAGCATTCCTAAGAGCAGAGCAAGAGGCTTTACACTCTTCATTGTTTACTGAGTAGAAGCAGTGATTCACCGACTGCATTCAGATAGCAAATAGCAAAAGACAGCAATAGACAACAATTAGGCTGCGAAGTTGTAGCCTCCATGTCGTTAAACAGTTAAAACATTGTGTGCTTGAGCTCTGACTATTATCTGTGCTCGTCACACATTTAAGTACTAGAGTATAGAGATGTTTCAACAATCAGCATAGCTGTTAGCATTTGTCCTACCCTTTGTGTTTCGGAAAGCATTGGATATATTCAAAACAGCTGCAGTTAGATCTTTGAGTAGTATGTTAATGATTGTTGCCCAGCAGTCATCTAAATCGCCGTAGGGAACTATGACTCACCTCATGTTTAGGCTATTTAGACCAACTGCCTTTTGTATACACTAAACACTGCTGCCTGCCATTTGTGCTGAATCACCATGGAGTACATGGTCTTGGTTTCCAGAGTAGAAGCATTCTAAGCCAGGGGCCAGGGCATTAAGAAAGCCACAGAGCTGATGCTTGTGTTATACAGATAAATGTTACACACCTTGTGTAAACTGTAAATGAGAGTCTGGATTGTGTCTTTATGTGGAGCTTTTGTGTATGCTGTGCTTTTCAGGTAATGCTGCTGTGATAAAGCCCTCAGAAGTCAGCGCCCACACGGCTAAAGTCATGGAAGACCTATTACCCGTTTATATAGATAAGGTAATACATACATAAATGCATGGGTTTTTGTAGTACAAACACACTCACACAATCACACAGACACATGTGCTTGTACACACACTCACACACACACACACACAGGAACACAATGAGGAGCAAACATTGTAATTCCAGACATTCAATCAATACTGTATGTTTGAATAGCCCAACTGTGTTTATTCAATTCCCATTTATTCATCTCCCACTCAAAAAAAGTATAAGATTCTTGAATGACACGTGACTTTTCTGAAATCATTGGTCGGTATATTGCACGATTCATTATATAGTAGGTCATGGAATCTTATATTTGATGATAGTCTGTGCCCATTAGTGACATCACTAGCTCAGTTTATTATCCAAATGGACTTTCTGGATCCTACGCTGCGTTTAGTGGAAGATGAAAATGCTAGACTGGATCTTCCATGGTCCATGGCCCGTTTATCCTCATGGTTCCCATCTCCGTGGTGTCTTGCAGGAGCTGTATCCCGTGGTGACCGGAGGCGTCGTAGAGACCCAGGAGCTGCTGAAGCAGCGCTTTGACCACGTCTTCTACACAGGCAACTGCGCCGTGGGGAGGATCGTGATGGAGGCCGCCGCTAAGCATCTCACCCCCGTCACCCTCGAGCTCGGGGGCAAGAGCCCCTGCTACATCGACAAAAACTGCGACCTCACTATCGCCTGCCGGTGAGAGAGAGAGAGAGCTACAGTATAAATGCTGCCTGAAGGGGTCAAATTGACTTAGTGGGGGCACTTGAATTCTGCTGTCTGATCTGCTATATCTCTCTTCCTCCTCTCCTGGGTAGTCTGTATTATTTGTTTGTGCAATGATAGTGAAAAGAGTTATATTTAATAACTTGTTATTATTAGTAGTAGTAGTAGTACTACTGTTGCTGTTATTGTTATTATTATGTTGTTATCTGTAGGGACACCTGTACATCTGTAGTGTAGTAGTGGCACTGGAAATACTGTAGGAAAGGGTAGTGTTAGCTACACCATGTCTGAAGTGCATTATCTTTGTGATGTAGCCGCATTACGTGGGGAAAGTATACCAACTGTGGGCAGACGTGCATCGCTCCCGACTACATCCTGTGTGACCCCGGCATCCAGGACAAGGTGATAGAGGAGCTCAAGAAGAGTGTGAAGGTAAAGACCGCCATAGCAACCGTAGCTACACCAGCTCCGCGATTGAAGCGCTAAGTTATTGTTATAGCCATTTCAACAATATAAAGATACAGTTGATAGGAATGCGCTTTGGTATGCTCACATGTCATGACAACACAACATCACAAGACAGAAGCCAAAAGGCACGTAAATAACAGGCTGTAACATCACTTAACACACATGTAAAAGTGCATGGTTTACAGAGAAAGCAGCAGTAAGGTTCAGTTGTGCAAAAAAAGTGCAAAAGAGAGGTAGACCAGCTTATGAAGTAAACCATGAAGTGCTTAGTGCATGTTCAGGTGACGAATGGCTTGTTCAATAGTTCAAGTAGTAAAAATAGTTTTGGAAGACTGGTCTAATTAAGGGTACACACAGCTATCACGTTTGGTATAGCCAGTTCCACTATAGTGGAGGTTAGTTATTGCAGCAGTTGCTCCGCAAATGCTTGAGTTACTTGGCTGGTGTTGGCTGCCTGTTAGTTATGAGATACGTTTATATACTATCAGCCATGCCACGGACAGTCTTGCCCTCAGGGTTCATACGTTTTTAAAAAACCTGGAAAAGATAGCCAATTTCCAGGCCTGGAAAGGTTTTGGAAAACAAAAAACATCCCAAAAGTTTTGGAAAAGTCATGGAAATTTGCTTCACCCAATTCAACTCAGAAACATATCTCATTTGGGCAGGTCATGTCTCACACTTGTGTCACAACCAATTGGCAAACTTTTACGTTTTGAGAGCATTCCTTCTAGGTAACCATCCCGTTATCTCACACGTCATATCTATTATTAATGTAGCACTAGTTGATGTGAGGTTTTGAGAAATATTAGGTCATGGAAATTTGTGAAAAAAATCATGGAAAAGTCATGGAAAAGTCATGGAAATTCTCTGGTGGAAATGTGTATGAACCCTGTGCCCTATTGAGAGTCTGCATGACAGCTGACAATCACCCCTTGGATTCATTGCATGTTGTGTGTGTGTGTGTGTGTGTGTGTGTGTGTGTGTGTGTGTGTGTGCATTTAAGCGCACACATTGTTTTGAAAATCACGGAAAATCAGGATATTCCGCACACCCAAAGCAAGCAGTATGACCCAGGGTTTACTGCTACATATTTGATGAGACGTGCATTGCTATACGTTTCATTCTCATGTCTGTGTGTGTGTGTGATGATGCATGTGTGTGGTTGTGTTCTGGAGCTAGGATTTTCATGTGCAGGTCAGATTCAACAGCACGACTTGTTCCCTTTTCAGGAGTTCTATACGGAAAACCCCAAGACTTGTCCAGACTATGGACGCATCATCAACCAGCGGCATTTCAAGCGAGTGTTGGCGATGACAGAGGACAGCACAGTAGCTCTGGGAGGAGACAATGATGAGTCTGAATGCTACATAGGTGTGCTTTAACAGACATTTTCACAGACTTTACATTACAGAAATTTCCCACACATAAGCCGCATTGTGTATAAGCCGCAGGACAGTGTTTTATGCAAGTTAAAAGAAACAAAACCATATCAACACCATATTAACTGCCCCCCTGTATTAACCTCATAGCTGAAGAAATTTTGCAAAATCAATGTATAAGCCGCGGCTAATAGTCGGGAAATTACGGTACACAATTACAGATGTTGTACAAAAGCTCCTCACACTCTTCCTTTGCATAAAAACATTGAACCATTAATTACAAAAAGGCAATACCTGAAGTGGCAACAAATGAAAATGTGTAAACGACTTAAAGGCAGACTGTGTCATGCTCTTCACTTGCTGTCTTATAGCCCCCACTATTCTGAGGGACGTGAAGCCAGAGGCCAAGGTGATGCAGGAGGAGATCTTTGGACCCCTGCTGCCCATCCTGCCGGTGGGAGGTGTGGACGAGGCCATCGACTTCATCAATGACCGGGAGAAGCCCCTCGCCCTCTATGTGTTCACCCAGGACAAGAAGGTGTGTAAGGCCTTAACTGCCGCAGATACAATGCATGTTCCTACATATCTGTGGTGAGTGTGTGTGTGTGTGTCTGTGTGTCTGTGTTTGTCTCTGTATGTGTGTCTGTGTGTGTGTGTATGTGTGTGTCTGTGTCTGTGTCTGTGTTTGTCTCTGTATGTGTGTGTGTGTGTGTGTGTGTCTGTGTGTGTGTGTGTCTGTGTGTGTCTGTGTCTGTCTGTGTGTCTCTCTGTGTGTGTGTGTGTGTGTGTGTGTGTGTGTGTCATAAGTGCATGTGGTCTTGTTTCATTAGATGTATTTTTTTTTTAGATCTGTGTGATTGTGTTTAGATCTGTGTGACTCTTTGACAAATGAGTAATGTTAAGCAATACCCAGCATCACTGAATGTTTTAAATGTAAGCCATTTCTTATCTCTCAACAATTTATTGTATTTGATGTGTATTTATCTGACAATGTTTAGAAGTTAGAGTGATTGAAAAAAAATAAGTAAATGTATTTTCTGTTTCCCAGCTGATAGAGCGCATACGAGACGAGACCTCCAGCGGTGGTTTCCTTGCCAATGACACTCTTGTACACTTCTCTGTCAATGATTTGCCATTTGGTGGTGTGGGTGAGTCTAATATTCAATTTTGCATCCGAAATGGTGTTAACCTAATAGGTTAAATGTGTTTGATATAAGAAATGGTAGCAGTATATATTCAGTAGCCTTTGTAGGCAAGTATACATGGGAAATTTGAAACCAGTTCTGGAATACCTTGTAAGATCTTGTGTAAACAGAAAAAAAAGGAAGCACGTCAGAACCTGTGAGCTAGATTCTGTAAAAAAAAACAATGTGCTCTGTCGCCCCCTGCAGGTAACAGTGGCATCGGCGCCTACCACGGCAAGCACAGCTTCGACCAGCTGAGTCACCTGAGGGGTTGTCTCGTCAAGCAGCTGAAGATGGAGGGGATGAACAACATGCGCTACCCACCCCACACGCAAGACAAGCTGGGCTGGGCACGCTTCTTCATCCTCAAGCACGAATCCGTGGTCAAGACCTTTAAGTATGCCGCACTGGCTGTGCTGGTGGTCATCGCTGCCTTCATGATCCAGGTAAGGACTGAAAAACAGGTGAATAGCACAAATTCTAAAAAGGAATTCATTTCATTTTTCAACCCTAAATAGAGGATAACATGTAATTTAGATCATGTACGCTGTAGTATGTATGGCTATATTTTGATACTCCCTTTGGTTAATGGCTGGTATCATTCTGTAAGATCTGAATACCTTTAAAGAAATTGCACATTTAAAATATGCCATGGACTGATAGGTGAACTGGTTAATTGACATTTTTGTGTTCTGACCATTTTGTTTTCACAGAGACTCTTAGACTGATTCAGCAACCAAGAACACAACGTGACTGATATCTTCTATCAAGTAAACACTGCTTCTAGTGGCCATCCACCATACTAAACTAAACTGAACTGGCCTTGACCTTTGAAGTGACTGAAAGAGGTGGTAATTTTAACCATTATGCAAAGCTGCTTGTAGAGTATTACTTTGTAACGATTACACATTAATACTGACAGTTATGTAATTGATTATATATGATTTTTAAATCGGATTCATAGCACTTTAATTTGTGTTTTATTTTAATTCATTCATTCAGCCTTTTAAAAAATGCCTTAATGTTCCGTTAGAGTAGATTTCTCTTAATAGAAGAAACTTAAACGTTGCAATATTGTCACAAATGTACCCATCTTTCTTTATTTTAATATCGCCTCCACTCACAACTTGGCCTTGTCTGGTCTGTTGCATTCCTAATAATGGGTTACAATGAACCCCATTACACCTAAATATTGGCAGACAGTATGCTAAAGCAGCTATTCAGCGTATTGAAGTACCTCAGAAAGGATTTAAGAAGGTTTTTGTTCACATGAAGGAATCTTCTGAAGGCATTTTTAAGAATTTTAAACAGTAAATGGCAAAGTGATTTCAAATGAAGACAGATAGTAGAATGTGAAGGACAGGAGATGAGTGCTGAAGTTATAGTTCTGTTATTGTATTTTACTATGGTCCAATATTGCACCTGCGTTAAGCCGTTATACCTGACCAATTCATATTCACATTGACGCAGATGTGAGTATGCAGGCGATGTACTTTTCTATTCAATGTTTCTACTTTTTGGCATTTATTATGAAAATATTGTGAAATATGAATTACCGGTAAGCCTTTACATTTCAATTATGAATGTTAACAGATCTGCACATGGAAATGTTATGACATTTTATCTATTACAAAATATTTTTTGTTTATTTGCAAATAAATAAATAATATTTGCGAGAGGTAACTTTCTGTCTTTTTTTTCTGCCACTTGAAGATGTTGAAATCAGCACACTGAAAACCCAAATTGTCAAATTCATTTTAATTATTTCAAAAATACATATTTTGAAGAGCAACTCTACTGCTGTGAGTGTTCCCCAGATAATCACGATTCTTTGCAACCACATGAAAATCATTACAGTAACTAATGCCATTTTTAAACAGAAGTTTAGAAGGAGTGTGATGAAATTTGCCACGTCTACAGTGTCACTGTTAACAGGTAATCTGTTCCTTCTATTCATCCTATTCATCCTGCAGCAACTGGTTTGCCCCCTCGCTCTTAACTAACCACCTCCCCTCACGCCTCCCCTCTTCTTAAGTTAGGAATAGCATGTACGCATGGATCCTGACTTCTGCCTGCACAGTACACTCCTACACAATCTCTGCAAAGCACTCCATGACACTGGCTAGAGATATCGCCAAACATGCTTTACGCAAATTTGAAGTTGAAGCCTACATTAATCATAATAGCACTAACAACAATATTATTAATAATATCAAATATCAATAATGATTTTTCATTTAATAAAAACGAATAAAAACAAAAACGTAAACAGGCAAACCTGTAAGAGAATGAATTGAGTGCAAGGTGAGCAGATGAGTCCTTGAAAGTTTTAAAATTATCACAAGAGTGCTAAAGTGGAACATTATAGGTAACTCATTCCACCAATGAGGAATCCCCTGAGGAAAAGTCCTGACTGTGAAGTCTTGATGGCAATGGATGATCAACACAGCAGACGCTCATCAGAGGACTGCAGTGGGTGAGGGGGGATGTAGAGATGGATTATGAAATTCAAATAACGTAGAGTGTCCTATTGGTCAGAGAGAGGGATTGGAATTTAATTCTGGCTGAAATAGGAGGCCAATGAGGAGTAGCTAACCGGGGAGTTATCGGTGACTTCTTTGGCTGATTAAAGAGCAGCTGTGCCGCTGCATTCTGAATCATCTGTAATGTTCTCACAACACAAGCAGGCAGGCCAGCTAACAATGCATTGCAGTCGTCCAGTTTCCAAAGATTCAGGCCTACACAGGTCCGCACAAGAAGTTGTGTGGCATATTGTGTCAGGTAAGATCTGATCTTCCTAATTTATTACCATGATCCTTTGCTAAAAGCTTTGAACTGTCAGATATAGTTTCCAGAGTGTGCATTTGACAGTATTGGGTGCACTAGAATACTGATGCAGACAGTGTTGGACATGGGTTGCGTCTTTACGGTGAATTTTGACCTGTGCCATGTGGGTTGCAAATGTTGGTAAATGGAATATTATCAGGGTAGCCACTGTGGAGAGGTCCATAGAAGACAACTTAAGAGACATAAGTCGAATATTTATGTGCTCTCAATGTGAAAGTAATATCTTAGTCAAGTAGCAGAGAGAGTAATTAGATTCCTCAAATATTCTGAGTTAGTTTGACATCACATCCCCCAAACCCCAATAGTCACCAAATATTTTAAAGCAACTCTATGCAAAAAAATTGTGGCCACTCAAATGAATTTCTACGGTACCTGTATGGTCATGAAGGATATACTGTATTAGCACACCATTTGGGTCGCTAGGAGGATCCCACAGTCAGAATCTGTCTGCATAGTTTTTCCCCCTCCTCCACCCCTCCCTCTCTCTACCTCTCAGGTGCGCTCCTCTCATCATGAGCAGTTTGTGTAGTGCCGTTCCACAGTCATGAGGACCTCTCTGCACCTCTCCACTGTCCTGTCTCTTCTCTCATACTGCACAGGTAAGCTCTTGTATGAAAAGAAGCATGGGAAATGTGCTTTGTTCATGAATAAACTTAGTTTGCTTGTTAGTACAAGTTTGATTACTTGTTGTATTTGTGTTTGAAAAATGATCATTTCCATTATATGTTCATGTATTTTCAGCAAGCATAGCTAATACTGAATACTATATAGCATGTCACTGAATAATTTTTAAAGACCTATATTAGGCCTATATCTTTGAATGTATATGTTTCTTTGCTTTGAACTATCGATTATTATCAGTAGACGTCAATCGAAAAAACGAGTTGTTGGGCAAAAATATATGCACATATACTGTATAAGCAGCTAGCAACAGCATATAATGTGAAAATTATTGCTGAGGTTATGGTATATGTTTTCCTTGTCCTCTTGTCAGTGGTGTTGAATAAGCAGTTGAGCTATTAATGGTCTATTAATAGTCTATTAATGTTTCTTAGATCATTATCTAAAGCTGAGAGTTTAGACTCTACAACAGGCCTTTGTTAAAACTCCACCTTTACCTGAAAGGCTCAATAGGTGTCTTTGTCAAAAAAGGGGTGACAAGGTTGTCATCAAATGAATTGACGCTTTGTTTGTTTAGCAGTTAGGAGTCCAAAATGACCCTTGTTGTCTCTTACAGTATAGTCTTTGTGCAGGGCTATACCAGTGTGCTTACACAACACTACAAATGATATTGAACAGATTGAACAAACAAACATCAAAAAGCAACCAGAAGAGGAGTTTTGAAAGAATATTTACCTTATTCATTTAGCAGCAAAATTTTAGCTGACATTTTTATCCAAGCCAAGGTGACGACTTACAACTGGGGTTGACACTCAAGCTACGAAGAAAGGAAGAAAGAAAATTGAAAGTCAAACACAAACAAACATATAAATCAATAAACAAACTACCTCATAGAGCTGGGGAAGACATGGAGGGGCCTGGAGAAGACGATAGAGGGCCTATGACTATGAGAGCGTACCGTAATTTCCCGACTATTAGCCGCGGCTTAATCGATTTTGCAAAAATGCTTCCGCTATGAGGTTGATACTCGGGGACAGTTGACATGGTATTAATACGGTTTTGTGTATTTTAACTTGCATAAAACACTGCCCTACGGCTTCTACACAATACGGCTTATACACTAGAAATGACTGTGTTGTTGCTTCGGTGACACTTCATTGTAAGGTCAAGTGGAAATGTTGCTGACGGCAAGATTATTAGGCCGTGTCTCAAAAGGCCTGAAAAATAAACAAATGTGTCAGTTAATGACCACACAAGTGTAAGTGTTATTTTGCTAAGAGAGACTCCTGTGACCCATGACAGTCACACGGCTTGCACACTTGTGTGAGTTTGTGTGTGTGTTTGTCTATGTGTGTGTGTGTGTGTATCTGTGTGTTCCAGGTCAGTACCATACAACTCGGCCCTGGTGCTACCACAGCCAGTACTCATGTGATGACACATGCGAGGGTAAGTGTCAAATGCATCAGTAGGTTAGAGGCACGGTGAAATAAATCTATAGCACGATTTGTGTATTTAAAGCAACACTAAAGCACTTTTCCTCTGTAGCACCAGCAAATAACGATGTCCACCGACAAGGTAGAGCATGATTTTATGAACGTAGATGATGTATTGCAACATTGAGGCAAGTCAAATTTGTCATAAGACATAAGAAAATTTGTTTCTTATGTCTCATTCCATCGTACTACAGAATCGCTACCCGATCTGGTAAACTTACATAGTGCGGTTATAGCTGATAGAGGGCCGTAAAGCGAACACAGAAGTGCCATTCCCCTTGTTACGAGTTGATGAACCACTGAAATGATTTTGGGAACATTATTTTAAGGTACAAAAAAACTCTTCAGTGTTGCTTTAAGTTTGGCTTCCATAATGTATCAATTTGAAGGAAACAGTGAAAGTGGTCCCTGTCCTCTGTTATGTTATTATCGGTAGATGTTTTCTTCTTATTCTCTTTTAATGCTGCTGATGTTGTTATTGTTGCCATTGTCTTTGTCATTGTCAGAGCCGGGAAAGTGGTCCCATCTGTTCCCTGAGTGTGGAGGGCAGAGACAGTCTCCCATTAACATAGTCACCAGCACAGTTCAGTATGACCCAGACCTGCACCCATTCACTTTCGAAGGGCATGATCACATCAGCAACATCACAGTGGATCACCTCGGACACTCAGGTGATATCAAGTCGTTTTTCTTCAGCTGTTCTTCAGATGTGGGCCTTATGTAACCTGACTCTGGTGGAGCATGGCGGAACTACAAGGGTCTGGCGAGAGTCAGGCTAGGCCTTATGAATGTAGATTAAAAATTCATGATTCCTTTAGTGCTATATCTCATTACACTTGTATCTACAGTAAGACAGTACAATTATTGATAATAAACCATTTAGTGTCATGACAATTTAGTGTGATATACTGTTTTCTCAGCTCATTTTGCTCTGCCACAATCTGTGAGGATCCGTGGAGGGGGCCTGGCCAGTGTGTACAAGGCGCTGCAGTTTCACCTGCACTGGGGCGTGGAGGCTGGGCCAGGCTCGGAGCACACGGTGGATGGAGAGCGCTACCCCATGGAGGTTAGCTCAGCTCGCCTTCATCTCAATGCAGAGAACCGCTGGAACAATACTGAAGTTGATGCCCTGATGAAGAGTCAAAGTTGAAACGTATTTTTGAATACTGCAGTTGTTTTGATCATCTTTAGGTTATGGGAACGTACTCTATGCACACCATGCTCTATCGTCGGTATTAAATTGTCCTGTTGCTTGTGTGGGTGTACGTATGCATCTCTCTGTTTTCATCCCTGAAGCTCCACATCGTCCACATCAAAGAGGAGTACCAGTCTCTTGAAGAGGCCGAAAGTGACAGTGCTGGAATAGCCGTGCTGGGCTTCTTCTTTGAGGTGCTCTTGATCTTACATGCCTCTGCTTTGACTACCGTCATTTCCAAACTATTAGCCGCAGCTTATATATTTCGATTTTGCAAAATGTATTCAGTTATGAGGTTAATACACAGGGGGCAGTATGGTATTAATATGATTTTATTTCTTTTAACTTGCATAAAACACTTTCCTGCGGCTTATACACAGGAAATTACTGTATAGATTAAGTTAAAATCATGACCAACTTCCTTGTGTCCTATCTAGGCATCACAAGAGGACAACCCTCACTTTGATACAGTGCTAGAAGCTCTGAGGAGAGTGCGTTTCATTGGTGAGCTTGAGAGACTGTCAGACAAACTGTCAGATAGTAGGCCCTCATTTAAATGCTGGGAAAAGAACAGAGTATAAAGTATAACAAAAGTTTGCTTATTAACTACATGCAAAATCTAATACCATAAATAATTTAATACCAACATTCATGCAGCCCTGAACAAAGGCCTTTGATGTTAAGATTCATTGATCATTTGTTCTTGAACTATTTACTTAACTTAAGAAGTTAATGTGTGCTCTTGACTAATTTCTCCTGTGCGATCCGGTGGTTACAGGAAACACCAGCTCAGTGGCAGCCTTCAAATTGAGTGACATCATCCCTCCGGCCCACGAGCTGTCGGCCTACTACCGCTACGCGGGGTCCATGACCACCCCTGCCTGCAACGAGGCGGTCATCTGGACCATATTCCATAGGACACTGCCAGCCAGTCACAGACAAGTAAGACACCATGATCCCATATATATATGTATTTTTTAAAAAATGTTTTTACATTTTTAAATTTAGATACTGTACTGTATATGTTTATGGTTATTGTTGTTATTCTGTTAAGTCTACTTAGTCTAATAAGTGTTTGTTTACTTTGGCCATATGATTTTACTGTAAACTCGTTTTATACTGTTAATGTAATGTGTATTGATCTCATTGGAAGTCTTGTAAGAAAGAAGTGCCCTAAATAAAAACAGTTAGTAAGTATTGTTAGTGTAAATCTCCACTCCTCTCCTCCCCTCTTCAGCTGGTAGAAGTGGCTGGGGAGGTATGGTACTGGACTGGGAAGCCCATGACCAACATCTTCAGGCCCGCTCAGCAGCTCAACGGCAGAGTGGTGTCCAGGTCCTCACCCTTGCCAGATGAGCCTCCATTTTCGGCCTACTCTGCTGTTCCAGTTCTCTCAGGATCTGCGTTCTGTCTGTGCTCGGTCCTTGTATCTGTTAGCTTGTGTTAGCTTGCTCCGAGTTAACATGAAAATACGCACATGCTCTATATCTCTTCTGTCGCTTCCAGAGCAGATGCATTATCTCCTAATGACCAGATGGTCCATGTCTGCTTCTGTGTCTGAGAGTGTCTTGTGGTATTTGGTTGTTCTGTCTGCTTATTACATTTATCTGGGATGGGAGATGGGAAAGATTTATTTATTCATTTTCTGGGATACTGTTTACCCCTTCTAGCGGTAATGAGTTTGCGGAAAATTGTGCATGAAGCCATCTGAGCAAGGGGAAATGGCGGAAATCCTCCAGACTTAGAGGCTGGATCGCCAGCTATGAAGACACAATCACAGTTGATGTAATTTTAGGCTCTCGGGGGTTGAATTTCATATATTCTCAATTACCATTATGTATGTGCAAAGTTCTAAATAGACAGGAATCTCTTACAATTCATATATAGGCACAATGTCTAGATATGGCATTAGTGAATGTGCTACAACTGAAACAGAATATTGTTGTATTTTAACTGACAAACACTGACATGACTAACATTGACATGCTGTAAAGAACACTAATAAAGCCAGATATTAGTATAACGCAAGACTTGAGTGTTTTATTCGCAGCATAAACTGGTTGACCTAAATGTTTTAGACACTAAATATAAGCACAGGTGCAAAGAATCAACAAATCCAGTAAAACCGTAACTTGGGACGCAAAAGTTTAAATTGCACTTTCAACAACTTCTCTTTAAGACTAGAGTGCATTAAGTCATGTAACAGTATTATACCCACTCTTCACATATAGCAACCAGAAATCACCTCAGCCCAAACAAAGCCAGCTTATTATCATTAAGTGTGTGTTTGGGTTTCACGTTAGAACAAAGCCAACTTATTATCAAGTGTGTGTTTGGGTTTCTAAAGGGACGTTCATATTGTGCTCATATAAGTGGTGTGAGTGTGCGTGTTCATTATAGCATGGCAGGATGCGTTACTGCTTGTGCTTTTCCAGCCAGGTCTTCATATGGTCTATCTGTGCCAACACACTGCTCTTGGCAGTGCCACCTATGGCACTGTACTGCTCCACACTGCTGCTGTAGTCCCACACAGAGGACACATCACTGCCATAGAGCGGGCTAGAGAGAGAGAGAGAGAGAGAGAGAGAGAGAGAGAGGGAGTGAGAGAGTGAAAGAGGAAGAGAAAGAAAGAGAGAGAGAGACAGAGAACGAGAAAGAACGAGAAAGAGAGAGAAGAAAAGGAGAAGGGAAACCAGAGCAATGTCAGCAGGTCTGGAACAATGAGACTGTGTGTGTGTGTGTGTGTGTGTGTGTGTGTGTGTGTGTGTGTGTGTGTGTGTGTGTGTGTGTGTGCACTGAGTCTGCTGACCTGGCGGTGTTCAGGTCTTCCAGAGTAAGTTCATTAAGTGGGACTTTTTTGGACTCTGCGAGAGCTACAGCCTTCCCAGAGCATCCATGAGCCTGTCTGAACGGCACCTGAGGCAAACAGGAAACATCAGGTCATTCATTCACCTGCTTAACACGGAGGAAGGAAGGAACAAGAATAATAATAAAAAAAAAACCGAGAGAAAGACACCCACCCCTTTTCTGACCAGGTAGTAGGCTAGGTCAGTGGCAAGCATGTCTGGACTTAGGGCAGCGTTCATTTCACTGCTATTCACCTGTGAAGAACAATTAAGAACAAACTAATATGTGACGGCACCGTAATGAGCTGGCGCCCGCAGCCAAGGACAAAGGAGTCGGGGTGAAAGGTCAGCCGGAGCCCTTACCGTCAGTGTGGCCATTACACCTGTGGCGATCTGGAGAACAGCTTCCACGGTGTCATACACGTCAAACATGGCCTCCTTATCCTCCTGTAGGATGTAAAGGAAATGGTGCACTATTATAATAACACTACATGTGAATTATGCCTTTCATGGTGTTACGACTGTATGCGTTTCTTGTGTTGTGTGTTCCCAGTACTGTTTGTCCCTGTTCCTCTTCCGTTCACTCTATCACTGCTCAGGTGCTCTGCTGGCAACGACCTTAATTGGCAGCACCTGACCCGGTGATTACCTGGGAGTTAAAGGCTCCAGGATCCAATCCCTGAGGAGAGGCATTTTGCGGGGGTCTTGCTGCCTCTCAGACTGGGATTTTGTCTTGTCAACTTGATTTGGACTTTGGTCATGTCTTTATTTAGTGTCTTGTAATTGGTATATGTTAATGTTAATAAATCCCACTGGTTGGGTCATTTTAAATTGGCGTTCTTGCTTTGGGGTCAGTGGTGGGTTGTTGTTCACCCCTAAAGGACCATATTTTACAGTGGGGTTTAACAATGGCTATATAATAACATATGTATACTGTATACATTACATACTCCATATGAGTCGTAATTACATAGGAGTTATTCTAACTGCTAACATTCAACAGACAAAGCCAGTGACTAAGACATGGGCCGAAAGAATTTCCATTCTTAAAGTCTCACAAATCTGTTTCATAACAGCCACACCAGTCTTGATCTCCATACATTCCTATAGGATATGCTGACATTCCTCACCTGTAAGTCTTTATTGTAGGTGCTGGGCAGGCCCTTCAGGGTCATAAGAAAACCTGCACACTGAGGCAAAAAGAGTGTGGTAAGTGCAGAGGCTGTAGCAAATAGGAGATCCGCATTTCCCGATAAGTCACATGTACACCATTTGACAAACATGGCACATTTTCAGATTCTCAAGCTAACAACCAGTAACTGGCACTAGATACACTGTCCACTTATTGTGAAATATGAAAACACTGAAGTTTCTCTTGAAGTGTCTTGGTTGGGGATGGTCCTAAACAGTGTTTGGAGGTCTTACGTTCCTCTTAAGTAAGATTTTTCTGAGAAACGGAACTCAGAGCAGCTGTGCAAGCACAGAGTTTCTGTATTTCCTCCACAGATGGTGGGGAAAAAAATCACATACATCCCTTCTCTCAAGAAGCTTCATGTGCAACACTCAAACATCCCCACATCGTCTTACAATACGACGGTTCACAGTTCCTTACTCTTCCGAAGACGCGTCCAGCCTTGCTGCGAATAAGCTCCAGGCTGTCGGCATTCTTCTTCTGGGGCATCAGGCTGCTGCCGGTGCTGCTCACGCCACAAACACACAAGCACAGAGCTCTAACTGCCACACTACCCAAAGCACACACTGGACATACCACAGAGGGAGCGCAGGCCAGAGCACAGGATGGTCAACAAGGAGATTTTTGGACATTGGAATCATCGTTAACACTTTGTGTAGGTGTGTGTGTGTGTGTGGTGTGTTACCTGTAAGCATCGGACAGTGTAACAAAGGAGAACTCTTTGGTGCTGTAGATAATTAGGTCTTCTGCCATCTTACTGAGGTGGGTGAGATTTAAAGATGCCCAGAAGAGGAACTCAGCTGCCCACACACACACACACACACACACACACACACACACACACACACACACACACACACACACACACACACACACACACACACACACACACACACACACACACACACACACACACACACACACACACACACACACACACACACACACACACACACACACACACACACACACAATACCAGTCACACACACACATGGCCATATGCAGTGTAGGAAACAGTGATATGAAATGTTCTCATCCTCTGTGTACAAAAATACATACCTACAAAATCCCTC
Organism: Sardina pilchardus; assembly: GCF_963854185.1. Lineage (NCBI taxonomy): Eukaryota > Metazoa > Chordata > Actinopteri > Clupeiformes > Clupeidae > Sardina > Sardina pilchardus. The sequence continues at coordinate 23,241,653 of NC_084998.1, forward strand.
TCTGCTGTGGCATCCATGCTGTTGATACTGACTGAATCAAAGGCAAGTTCTGTACAGAAAAAAACAGTTACAGTATATATCTCTAGAGAGTCCATATCTATTTTTTTCTGTCACAGAGGAAAATCCAGGTCTTAGGCTATGTACTGTACTCTGTAGACTGTAAAAAATCGCACTACAAGTGTGAGGATACTAAAAATGAGAACCTTTACAAAGGAGTTGGCGATCAATGTTGAACGGATTCCCTGCTATGGCGCCACTGTAAACAGAGAGAGGTCAGAAGAAAGAGGTCACTAAAGCGAAGAAAAGAAAATAAATGGCAGTTTAAAATCTACTTGAGCATTTGTAAATGAAAGACTTGGTCATCAGTATAGAACTGTGAAAGATTAGAATGACCAGAAACATGAGCTGATCTTTTGAATAAATGAGTTTGGAGTGGCACGAGCCAGCCCAAAGATAAAGGGGTACGGTACCTTCCAAGAGGCAGCACATTGACCCGCCGGCGCATCTCATCCAGTTTCTCCACATCTCTGCTCAAGGCCACTACATGGCTGACATGAAATGCACAGACAGACAGACAGACAGACAGACAGACAGACAGACAGAGAGGGGGGAAGACCGCAAATTATAATCACAAGACAAGACAAGGTGCTCTACAAACTAAATGGCAAATAGAATATGTACTGTACCTATCAGCATTCACATCTACAGGGTCAACCCTTGATTATAATCCATGACAATTTTGCAAACAAAAAAAAAGTTCTAGCACAGTCCGGGCTCTTCAGATGGGACCAAACCATGGCACTTGGACCAGCCCATGGCTCTACACACCAGCCTATCAACAATGTTGCTTCACTGGCATGGACTGGAAAGGTGTATGAAATTGAATTGTTGAATTCAAATATCAACAACCTTTCGATAAAGACAAGGACTGTACCTCCAGTTTACACAGAACTAATCAATCAGTTTACTATTGTCTAATTGGGGTCAATAGCTCTCTTGGAAAACAGAAACTTACTTTACCTCATAATCCAGTGGCTCCATCTGATTGGTTGAGCCCTCTGCATGTGTGTGTATCCAGGGAAAATGATGTCCATCTCCCTACACATGGCCAAAAGGGTGGATGCATGCGGCACACAAATGACAAAGCAGATCTTTGATGTGTATCCTGCAGGTGTTTCTATTATGTAGGCTACAGTAGAGGACCCTATGTGCATCTGGGTGCGTTAGTATGATGTATGACTGTGGCTTATATGCTTATGTGACAGTGTTTGTGACCAAGCATGTGTGTGTGTATGTGTGTGTGTGTGTGTGTGTGTGTATGATAAGAAAAAAATATTTACCTGGAGGCCCTGTCCACCATGGCAGTAATCAGCTGTAAGGCATGACCCTTCACAATACCTATAGCATCCCGCAACCATAGCCTCATGTCCGTTACAACCTGTTAGGATCACAAAAAAGAACAAACAATGAAGGCAATTCTCCACTCATATCCATTCCACTAATCCTCCACTGACTGCACCTGAACTATTATGAGATTACTACCACTGTAGAGCGCCTTCAAGCTAAATATTCAGCAAACTGTTGAAACTCACCTGATCATTTCTACTTCTCCCAGTGTGCAGCTTGCCTGCTGCGTCTCCAATCAGTTCCTACACAAAGCCAAAAAAGCTCATGAACAAACCTGACTGCAACAAGGGGTTCAATGGGAACTTCTCACTTAAGGGGAAACACCTCACAATCTTTATTTTCCTTCCAGTAATAGAACTGCTGGATTACAGGAGTTAAAATCATCACCAAGGTAACATTGAATTTCTCCTTGTTTTTGGTGTGAATGTGATCAAAGTAATAGTGACAAATATTAAGACAAAGAAAGAGAAAACTGGTAGAGAGCAAAGTAGGACTACTGCAACAGTACACTTCACTGTATACCGTCAAAGTCCTCTTTGAACATGTTAAAGCAATGCAGAAGAGAGGTTATAGGCAAGACAGTAGGAATGTGGCTTACCTTAAGCCGTCGCTCATTGGCTGTGTGGATGTCTTCATCTCCTGATTTAATTTGAAAGGAACTCCGAGACCACTCTGCATGAACCTGCGTGGTTTTAACAGGTACAGGACAGTAGTAAATATGTTTTATTATGCCATCTATCATCTAGCTTTGATATCAAGAATTTCAATAATGTAGGCCCGCCTATGTTCTTAGTCAGCGCTCAAACCTGATTGAAATTCAATGTTCAAACCACAGGCACTGCGTGAATGCAACTAACAAAAGCTCAATGGCAGTCACATGATTATGCAACCATTGTCCCGTGGACAACAGAGCACAGATGCCATTACTTTCTGTCATCCATTTTTGTACCTGTCACCTATTAAGTTGACAACAACACCATGTTTGCCAAGGGAGTTGTCTACATATAAAAGCTGTCCTGGCTCTTCTAACACATCAAAGGAAATAAGAGAATAGAATAGAATAGAAACTCACTTGATCCAGACCAGAGACAATCTGATTCATCTCATCTTCTGTCACCAGGTTAGCCTTTTGCAGCGCCAAAACATATGCTTTGCTGCCCCTGATGTCAGCGTCCCACATTCGTTGGTCATATGCAATTGAGGCGTTGAACTTTTCCATGATAGCATCCGTACCACCAGCGAATCTTCCTCCCCACAACTTGGACCCCTGCAGAGAAAAATCAACTGTAAGCTGTCTTTACGCATACAGTGTCTCTTGACAATGGGTTATTATAACAACATGGAATCATAAGTGCGCCTGTGAAATGCTGTTCTGCTTGAAAGACGTTAACATAATGATATGCTTGTGTCATACACAGACAACTGGGAGTCAAATATAATTAGTTTTACTCAGACTTTACCTCCGAACTGTCACAGGCGCTTGTAGAACTCATGATCAGACAAGCAAAGCTGAACTCTGACAACAGGTGGTGGTGTTCACTGCTTTCAAGTTCAGTAGCCTGAATCTGCTAGCTAGCTAGCGCCTCGCGTTATTCTAACCTAGAATACCGTTCTTCTGCAACTTGCATGTAGGTTATGCGTTCATTAAAACATTAGATGTGTAATCCTAAGGAACATGCACTTGTTAGTCGTCACGTCACTATCTCAGCCGTCCACTGAAGCCAGGCAGTGACTGCTCGTTGTTTGTGTACATGTGTGCATTCATATAGCCCCTCCCACCCACTGTTAAAATTTTACTCTGGTATGGTATCAAAAGAGGGTCAAACTGATTAAAAACCGCTTTGGTTGTCCGTTCAGAGCTCGTGATTGAAGCATTTCTCTTATCCCTATACATTTTACATTACAAGTAGGCTATGCACCAGACTGGGTTTCATAAGGTCCCTTTCCATGTATACAATCAAGCACCTGGATTATGGATGCAGACTGCATGGTGCTTGATTAAAACACCTGTGGAAAGGGCCTGTAACCCATGCTTCTAAAGCCTACCTTACACTGACAAGATTTGTGAAAGATTCTTGAAAGACTGTAGTCTTTTAACTAATGCCCCTCATTCAAGCTTTACTAAAAAGACAATCTTTCAAGAATCTTTCACAAATCTTGTCAGTGTAAGGTAGGCTTAAGCAGAATATAATCAAATATGATACCAGCAACTGTCTGAACAGACTGTGGCCAAAGAACAACAGTAGATGGCGATCTTAAGCAACCTCACCGATGGTTGTGTGTCTATGTAGGTGAGAAATATGAGATTCTGGATTCCATGGAAAGATACACAAATCATCACGGAAACAGGAAATTCATATTGTATGCCTGTAAACAGCTCAACATGTCTAGCTTTACTTTTTAGTTCCTCTTTCTCATTGGTCCCTGCTTTGCATTGCTATCAGACCTTGCTCAGATCACAGGGTCTCCTTACATGCCAACCTCTTTGTTTTTGGTGCTTGCTCACTGTGGTTACACATTGGATTCATTTCAGGGATGGCAGGGGCCCATCACATAGATGATTCTTCATATAGCACTATCTCTTAAATGTAGGCTAATATAGGCCTACATATAGGCCTACAGTAGTCTCATTAGGGATCATGGTCACACAATGTCAATCTGTATTCAAAACCTCAAAAGAGGAATACCTTAGGCTATGTGTAGGCCTATGCAAATGACCTGTGCTGGTGTTTGTTTTTATATGGACAACAACAGTGTCTGGACACTGGTCAGCAATCATACCACAAAACAACAGCTGTGAATAACTCCAAGTGGTCAGCTATAATTTCACTACAGCCTTCATCAAAGTACCTTCTCTATTGTGTCAGGGGCAGTGGGATTACATCATGCTCATGCTTCTGTAAATGACGTACTCACCTGGCATACTCCCTCCTGTGACTTGGCTATTTCTCTCCTACAAAAGGGATCCCACTGTACACTTGACTGTTAGCTCACCGAAAAGAAAAAAAACAAACAAACCAAAAAAAACGTTATCTGTTCCAGTGTGCATAACCACAAGCCACCTCAGGAATGTATCCTAGGTCATCACAATGACCTAAGTGCATAGACTTGTTTCAGTCTGTCTGTCTGTTTTTTTATTTACTTTTTATTTCATTTTATTGTTTCTGCTCTAAAGTGCGCTAGACTTCAGCTAGGGTCACTTCTGAGATCACATTTCGAGAGGATTACAGCTTCTGTACTCTTTGATTACTGAGGCTAGACTCCGACCTACTGAGAGTGTTGTTGATGTTGACTTTATTCCTATATCATTACATCTCATTGAGGTCTTTAAAAGTGGATTATTATGCATGTGTGTGTGTGTGTGTGTGTGTGTGTGTGAGAGAGAGAGAGAGAGAGAGAGCGAGAGAGAGAGAGAGAGAGAGAGAGAGAGAGAGAGAGAGAGAGAGAGAGAGAGAGAGAGAGAGAGAGAGAGAGTGTGTTTGGATCATAGGCTAAGTTCTACATAATACCATTTTATGGGAACTAAAGAGATAAAATAATATCATCCACATCATGTTGAGTGTGGTTCTCTACAGTGGCGAGGGGATACGCCAATCCAATCCTGAGAGAGAATTAACACGATAGCCTTAGAGATATTTAGAAATATTTTATTTCATGAAAAAAAGGAACAGTGGACCTTTAAATCACACACCACGTGACCTTCGACCAATCACATACATTGAAACAAGTGACTGTCGACTTTGGCCATTTGCACGTCCAATGACATTCGAGCTTTGTTTCTTCTCTTTCTATGCTGAATTTACAATAAGTTTTTATGTTTGATCTGTATGATCTTGTCACGTTGCGACAACAACATTGTCCAAGTAAGATAACAGTTCACTGACCGGAAAGCTGAGTAGGCCTACACAACTTAAATAAAGGAATAACACCTGGGTAAGTCATTTTCGAACTTACATAACCTCGGAAGCAAATGCTACATTTGAACCTATGGTTACATATATGATGCTACAATGTCGCAATTTGCCAGCAGCTTGCTAGATGGTCGATTGTTATCACGTTTTAAAATCAACAACATAAATGCAGGTATACACTGTGTTGCAAAAAAAAATACTATGTGCGATTCGGACAGCTTCCACTAAAATGACACAATTAACCGGCTGGCTAGCTAGACCGTTTTTAACTTACGTTTGTTGATGCGTTTTTTGTTGTAAGATATTGTGCAATCACTCTGCACTAGTGTGCAAGTAGGCCTAGCTATTCGATTAATCCAAGTAATAGTAACCTACCAATACCCTATATGGCAATGCAGCTAGCAAAACCCTGTCTAACCACGTTCATGTCAATTTTTAGCAAACGTTTGAAAAATGAGTTATTGGCTTGCTGAGTTCATCCTATAGGCTACCTTGACCTGCTTTAAATCTATTACAATTGTTTTAAGGTTTGCCCTATGGCCGAAATTGTATGTTAACGATGCAATTTTGCTAAAGTGTGTTTACTTTGAGATTTGTTTGAATATCTTTGGTAGCCTAATTTGTCATGCCATAGTCTAGGCAAAACCCTCTTTTCACACCTAATCTTAATCTATCCCAATCCAAGCACCTCAAACAAGTCTTAATGGTACAATGATCAGGTTTCCCTTAGACGTATAGCTATCGTTTGATAACTGGATAGTTGGATGACAGCAACATATAGGCCCTAACCTGAGAGATGCATAATCCCTCTCAAAATGACATACAGTGCCCTCCATAAGTATTGCAACAGCTGTTTTATTTCAGTTAGCCTAGCTGGTTTCATTCTCATTGAGCTCAATGCAAATCAAACCAGCTAATAGGCTAACTGAAATACAACCATGCCAATCTCTAGGTATGGTGAAGGGTATGTGATGATGTGGGGCTATTTTAGTTCCAAAGGCCAAGGGGACTTTATAAGGGTGCATAGTGTCCTGGATCCATGAAATAACTGGCATTTAAGAAATATAAAGATATGAAATATAAAAATTGGCCTGCCTCTATGGGAAACGCAAAGCACTCAGGAATAAGGAGATGAGCAATTTGCTTTCATGACATATTCAAATACTGTACTTCATAGTGTGTTAGTTAGGCCTACCTATTTGGCCCAGACATGGTAACAGTCGGATCAAACACTGAAGGTTCACAGTGGGTAGAAGGAAGCATGCTCTGTTCTCTCAGATTGTGGTTTCCTTTCAATGGACTCAAAGTGCCGTGTACAAGTGTGCAAGGTTATTTTTTCATCAGGGAGCAAACTAAGGGGAAATTTGTGTATGTTTGTGCATGTGAACGTGTGAAGGAATATTCCCATTTTCATGTAATAAGCCATTCAGCCTACAATCAGTCATTTTTAGGTAAAGGCGTGCTATTGGCTGGTGACACAGTAGACTGATTTGTTTGTGAATGCTTAATGTTTTTCTTCTATTTATATTTGCAGGCACCATGGAGCTGAAACAGCAAATCTTGGTCACCACAGTAAGAGGTTTCTCACTCAGCCCTCCCTATATATTCCCTGTCTGAACCCAGAGGAGAGGAGGTCTTTTACCTCTAAGTGCTCATATTTCGACCCCCCATCCCCTGTCATCCTACATACCTATACCTTGCATTCCTTTCCTGACCTTTAACATCTTACCTCCAGCATTCCTGTTCAATTGTCTCCCACTCTCATGGTGTTCTTCTGACTTGTTCCTTCTCTTGTCTTGTCTTCTTCTTCTTTCTTCTCTTTTCTCTCTGCTCTCTCCTCTCCACATTTCATCTTCTGTCTCAATCCATAGTGTAATTTCCCCCCAAAACATCTGCATCCTCGTCTCTGTCCGACACAACGTCGCGATGAGGAAACCGCAAAACATTCTGCTGCTGGCCTGTGTGGTCGTCAGCTCCGTCACGATATTCTACCTTGGCCTGAGCACCATGGAATGTCCGAGCCGCGGGCGTTGGCACGGTAGCCAGTCCAGACGCTACGCCTGGGCCTCGCAGAACCCGGGCCTGAACCAGAGCGCCGCGGCGGCGATCCCGCTGGAGTACGACGAGAACACGCCGCTCATCTTCGTGGGCGGCGTCCCGCGCAGCGGCACCACGCTGATGCGGGCGATGCTGGACGCCCACCCGCTGGTGCGCTGCGGCGAGGAGACGCGCGTCATCCCGCGCCTGCTGGCCATGCACTCCACCTGGAGCCGCTCGGCGCGCGAGCGCATGCGCCTGGACGAGGCCGGCGTCACCGACGAGGTGCTGGACGCCGCCGTGCGCGCCTTCCTGCTGGAGGTGATCGTGGGCCACGGCGAGCCGGCGCCGCGCCTCTGCAACAAGGACCCCTTCACGCTCAAGTCGCTGGCCTACCTGAGCCGGCTGTTCCCGCGCGCCAAGTTCGTGCTGATGCTGCGTGACGGCCGCGCCACCGTGCACTCCATGATCTCGCGCCGCGTCACCATCACGGGCTTCGACCTCAGCAGCTACCGCGACTGCCTGGTCAAGTGGAGCCGGGCGGCCGAGAGCATGTACGAGCAGTGCCGCGAGGCCGGCCGCCAGCGGTGCATGCTGCTGCGCTACGAGCAGCTGGTCCTGGAGCCGCAGCTGGCCATGCAGAAGCTGCTGCGCTTCCTGGACCTGCCCTGGGACACGGCCGTGCTCCACCACGAGCAGCTCATCGGGAAGGCCGGCGGGGTGTCGCTGTCCAAGTAAGTCCAGCTGAGAGGACATGGAGGGGGAAGGGGGGAGGGGAGGGTGCTACAGTATGGTTCCTCACCAATAAGTTTGCAACAAATCTTTGTTTTGGATTAATTCGTATTTTCACAGTATCATTTTTAAATTGGAAATACCTCAAAATTCTGTGATTGCAGCGTCTTAAACTTGGATATGTTAAGCTTTACATACTCTTACTCATACTATACTATTACAGTAAAATATAAAATAATAAATAATTATTAAATAATAATAAATGATCTATTAAATACATTAAATGTATCTAACTAGCAAGGCATTTGAGGACAAAATCTTGGGCTTTGGGCTTTTTCACCTTATTTTCTGACATATCAAACAATGGATCATATCAAGAAAATATTCAGCAGATTCATCGACCATGAAAATAATCTTTTTTTCCCAGCCCCAGGGTGTGATGTTGCGTTTCTCTATCTTTGCCATGTTGTGTTGCTGCACACTCAGTTGACTTGTGTTGACTTCCTGCTCAGATCGTACCTTTGGAGTCAGTTTGTTACTCAATTCGATAAAGGCAAAGGTCAACAACTTAACTATTTTCAAAATGTTCAAAAGAACTCTGTTGGTAAACATCTGAATGCAACTAGGAAAAAACGATTCATTGATTAACTATAAATTGCTGGATATTCAGCACAACACCTTGATCTAGAGAGTGCTGTGCATGTTATACTCTAAATGCCAAACTGATAAGAGCAGCTTAGTATCCAGTATGGTTTTTGTCAGCTGATAATAAACAGACTATTATATTCTAAAAAAGCCCCCACAGATACTGTTTCTGTTCTTGTTTTAAATCCTACATTAAATTTAAGGATTTTGCTCTCTCCTCTTCTTCACTCCTCATACTATTTCTTTCACTCAAACGCTGACTTGGTAGAATTCTGCTATACTGTATGTGTTATAACAGTGGGGTGTAAAAAATGTAATGTCTCATAGAAATATTTCCATTACGCAAGTCAGGGTATGGTTACAGTCCAGCACAGACTTCATGCATTTTTTAGTAATTTTCTGAAAATCCAGGTTGATATACAGTTTAATGTTCAATATATCATTGTTGTTGAGAAAAAAAGTTTGGTAGAGAGCTACCAGTGTCCCTTGAAACGCCTGGTACTCTTGGAGAGGTACAAAGCAAGAACATCAAAAGGAAAAAATCCAGGTCCAGGCACACAGGTTTCCAAAATCTTTGTTATTGGGCTAATATATGGATTTTTTTCCTGATATAATTGTTTTTGGAGTTTCTGCGCATTGGAAATGGTTGATTAAGCAATGGTTGTGCTGCTTTTAAAACTGTTTATAACCATACACTCATTGGCTGATTGGTCAGGGAAATATTCTGCATTAAAATGATTGTCCTAAGATGGAACGTTACCTACCAAAGGTAGTTGCAGCATATGTCAATAATTATATTTGATTCAGGCATTGACATATCACGCAGCAGTCTATGGCAATGCCTAAACCTTTAGTTATGTTTGTTATCACATCCTGCTTTCAGCAGAATAATGTCTTAGATATTTTTTTTTTAATGTAGCAGCCTTTTGGAGACAGAGTCTTGCTTTTCGCTACTACAGCAATGTGCTCCCACCATCTGGCTTTCTTAATAAGGCCACTTGGCTATCTTTCAGAACAGAGCGGTCCACCGACCAAGTGATGAATCCGGTCAACACAGAGGCCTTGGTGAAGTGGGTTGGCAAGATCCCGGCTGACGTGGTGAAAGACATGGCAGACATCGCGCCCATGCTGAGCCGGCTTGGCTACGACCCTCAAGCCAACCCCCCCGACTACACGAAACTGCAAGAGCCCTCACATGGCAACAGCAGCTTGCTGGTGAGGGGCAACAGTATGGCGTCTCAGCTCCAAAGAGTTCTGAATGTATGATTCAAAGTGAACACTAATCAACACAGAGTTAAGCAAAAATGTTGTTGTTGTGTGTGTGTGTGTGTGTGTGTGTGTGTGTGTGTGTGTGTGTGTGTGAGAATACCTATGTCCTAAAAACTCTGGGCTTGGGTCCTGGAAGGAGATTATGTCCCGTTTCCTTAGAAAGGGATTTGGTCATCTTCTTAATGGCAAATTGCAACTGAAATCTTAATTTAACTGATGGCTTGGGCTTATCTTCATCTTGGTCATTAACCTAGAATGTTCACGGAGTTCCGTAACGATGGTTGCTTCTGTTCTACTCTCTTTAGTTACACCGGATTGTAGAAAGTCCTGATCCCAGTTAGGCCAGCTGCACAGCTGATTATCATCATGGTAACCAGTATTGGTATGTATATGCCCTTCATTTGCCATTTTGCACCAACAGTTTTAACCAACAGTGTTTCATGTAATGAACGTACTTACTTTATACTTCCATATAGTTCTGTGAGTTATTTTTAGCAGTGCATGATATCAGTATAGCATATCAGCAGACATAATCTGCAGAATTTATTACAGTTTCAGAGGAAGATTCATGATACAATCTGTTGAAATAGAATGAGGCCTACATTTTCAATAGAAAACACTACATGTCAGTTGCATATTACATATGTACACCTTTCCTTTTTTTAATGAGTGAAATCAGTGAATGTCTACATTTCTTTAGAGTATACATTTATGTTTGAGGAAATGCCTATGCCTGTATCTGCAAAAACTGAACAGTAGGTTCATTCTAGCACAGGACAGACCCGGCTCGAATGTTGTCTCAAATCCAAAATTGTGCATCCCTTGTTTCCAATATTAGTCTGTAACATTGGTGTTATTTGTCTTTTTTAGGACCCATGTCATGGAGTTCTGTCCAGTGACTCTTATGAGGGATGGCCTTTGGTTTTGTTTATGGGATGATTTTTTTGTCTGAGAGAATAACACCTGTCTACATTCATTGAAGACACAAGTTTCATCATTGTCAGTAATCATAAATTACATGTAAGACCCAGGAAGGAGTTGCGGTCATAAGCACAGGTGATTATTAACGTGGTGAATGTCTTTGAACATGTACACTATCCATGTCTGATCAGGTTGTTTGGTTGGGAACCTCAAGTGCAAGATGTGCCATATTTCAGTGAACATTTGTTTGCCATTATGTCTTCGATTTAACTTGTGTGATCAAGCACATCTATACCCAGTATTAATGCAAATGCCAAGAGTATTTTTGTGACGTCATGTCAGACTTCATTGTGTGTTGATCATTGGATTTTGTGGAGCAAACAAATTATTTGTGGTCTCAGAGATTATTTATTAAAGAGATTTATTTTTCAAATGTGTTATGTGCTTTTATTGAATGTAGGCTACTTTTATTCACACATGTAGTTTAATAACAGAAGTTTTAAATCGGCTATGACCCTGGGTGATTCAGGCTCTCAGACACTCATATTGTTGCAGAGAATTAGCCTACCTTTACAAAGGAGTTTTTTACAAATACATAATGGTGGATATATCAACAACCTGAGGTGCAAAGTCTGACGTCAGAAAGTAAAAGTGCCACATTTTTGTTCCAATCATTCACTTAATCAACTGATTCTAATTAGCACGACTCTTAAGCCAAGTAGATCAGGTAATTCGTGAAATCACCTGTGTCAAGGCAAGGGCCAACTAATACACAGGACTCTTACTTTTTGAAGCTGGACTTTTACATCTCTGCCCCAAACCTTCTTCATAATTCTCTGTATTTTCTCAATTTATTTATATCATAATGTGTCGTGTGACAGGACTGATATTGTGGCAGAATATCTTTTCTTTTGTTCTAGGAAGACTAAAGACAAAACATACACAATTCAATCAAATGGTACTTTTCCTTTTTAACCATCCGTAGACAGTGTGTTAGGGTCAACAACACCATATCGGAAGTGAGAACAATCAGCATGGGTGCTCCTGCTCCACAGGGGTGTGTCAGCTCACAACTTTGTTTTCACACTGTACACGAATGAGTGCTCAACAGCCACTCTGGGAACTATGTTTTAACATTTTGATATGACACCATTCCTTTTACTGCACAAAAGCACAACAAAATCAGCCTATTTCTCAGAAATAGAAAATTTGTAGTGGTGCAACGCTAACCATCTCATTTTTAAATGTCACTGAGATGGTCTGGGACCCTAGGTCTGTAGGTGATCATAGTCCTGTGGTCATACATGACATTCTGCTCACAAGGAATTCGCCTGGATAATACTTTTATTTGGAGTGTCCATGTTGATAGTCTGTGTTCTGAATTACAGAAGAGATTATATTTTTACATACAGTAGACTCGGTGTTTGGTGTGGACTAGACTAGAGTGTTCTTATTCTATCAGGCTGTATTGGTCAGGTATGGGATGATGTCAGTATGGTTTGGCAACCTCACTGTGCAATCGGAAAACAAACTCAGTCGTCTGGTGATGGGAAGGAAGGAGGTCCCCTCAGTCATTATATGACCAGTCTGTATTTAGGCAAGCTCAGAGGATATTGACCAACGCATCACATATCCTACACACAAAATATGAACTTTTGCCCTCGGGTAGGCAATACAGAATCACACTGTAAAGTGAAAGGTCTGGATCTTGCACTCATTTATGCACTTACACTTACTGCACTTATTGTGTTTTTAAATTGATGTTAGAATTGCTCTTAAAAGCTTTAAAAGTTTTAATATGTTGTTGTAATGTAATGTAGGCTAATGAAAGTAGCCTAGATACTGTACATGTATAGATAGACTATAAATACTTTATTTGATCCCCGAGGGGAAATTCAAATTCAAATAATTTGTGCCTATCCAACTTTTACATTACGCTGGCATTGCAATGAACTCACGGTCTTTATCTTAATGGTGTGTGTGCACTTTTGGGACAATACCATAGGCCTATATTATACAAACACAACATCAACGTAAAACAACCGTGCAAAAAAATGTATTTCCGTATGACCCCGACGTGATTTGAACACGCAACCTTCTGATCTGGAGTCAGACGCGCTACCGTTGCGCCACGAGGTCTACTGCCAGTGAGGGGGTACATTCTGAGTAAACTAGATAAATGCCAGATAAAGTTGTGAGCATTTCGAAACAAAAGTATTCCGTTTGTAACCGTTCATCTGCGGTAATAACAATCCGGTTACATTATATCCTAGCGCTACTCTGTAACGTAGGCATAGCCTAGGCTACTGTCGACGTTGGCGCATAGCCTAGCTAATGTTAAACGACACTGCAACCATTCTTGGTTTATGCTACGCCCATGTAGGCGATCGGCTACTGTAACATTTTAGCTCACCAAATAAATATAGCCTAACCTATATAATAGGCCTAGGCTATGACTACGCTATCAGTTATCACTGTCATTAAAAAATCTAACAACATTTGCGCCATCGCATTTTCAGTCATGCTACGCAGGTCTACGTAGTGAATATCCAAGGATCAACTATTGTAAGGATAGTCTATTTGTAATAGAAATTTTACATGACTTATTTTTCACAAAACAAGAGATTTGAATACTATGAGAATAAAAAGAACACTCGTCCAATCAGGAAGCATTCTCACACCACCCTGGGCACAACAGGCATTTTTAGCATTTTTTTAATATTGGAGAGGGGGAGGGGTAGCCACAGACATGGGCAGTATTTCAATTAGCCTATATGTATTTTAAATACGTATTTAATTACTTTAGTGTATTTTGTAATTTGTATTTTGCAGGATTGGAAAAAATCAAATGTACTTTGTAACAAAATACTTTGAGGGGTTGTATTTAGAGTATTTAAAATACTTAAATACTTAACAAAAATCTCATCATTTCCCCCCTCAAATTAGCCAAAAATTCATCACACAGTTAAATATAGCCTCTGACCTAGTATAACCATGACAATATGCTATGCTTATCATAGTCTGGGAGCCAAAGGTCAGAATCTTTAGGACATGAACCCCATGACATGAGGATTTATGTAAGGTATCAACCAAGGTGTCCTGATCTGCAGAAATAATGGAGGAGACTGAGGCAAAAACCTCCCCAATGCGAAACAGTCTCGAGTTTTCACCTCCCAGTTAATTAATTCCGTATTGGGACACCATACAGGATGTTACTTTATTTGTCCCCCGTGTTGCCAGTCATGTATGAAGGCAAAAGGCATGCATTTATAGCACAAAAAGGGAAATGCAATTCAATTTAAAAAGGCTAACCTGTTCAATCTGTTGTACTACTTTCATTGAATACGGAAAATGATGGTGCAGTTTGCTTCGTCAGAGTTGATTCCACTGTTGCAAAGCCTGCTTGTTGTCAGTTCAATTATCGTTTATATTGATATGGGATGCTGATTACATTTTTTTACTAGATCTACTTCATGGGTAGCCTGGCTCCGCCTTCCTACGTACTTCCGTTCAGTTTTCATTTCACTCCACTACGTAGTCTGGGTCTGCGGTATATTCACAGGTTTTCTCAGGACAAAAATGTGCAGATCCAATCAGCGAACAGAGGGAGTAGCTGAGAACGATGACGTTGAGGTCGCTAGTTTGAGCATGTCACCTCACGACCAAACATTTATCGATTGGTTATGGCAGATCTGAGGGGCTCTGGGCAGAGTATCCGCATTCAAGGAAATTCATGCTTGGCAATGGAAAGTGTCCAGACTCTCTGTACATTATGAATGTACGAGAGTATGGTAGGACCAGGCTACTTCAGCCCAAAGTAAAGAATTTAGGACTCTGTCCGCCAATAAAAAAACTAGTATTTCTTGTAGTTTATTTTAAAAGTTGGTATACCATGATTATTGTGGGGGTATTTTTGTATTTTCTAATTACTAATTACTTGTATTTTAATTAAATACATTTTTCACATCCGTATTTTGTATTTTATTTTGTTACATTTTCTACGCCAGTATTTGTATTTTGTAACAAAATAGTTTTTGATGTATTTGTGCCCACCTCTGGGTAGCCATATGCCTTATAATATGATTACGGCCTTGAGGCCTACGGATACCAGTGTTTGCTCTGTGTGTGTGTGTGTGTGTGTGTGTGTGTGTGTGATATATAGTTTGTAAAATGTTTTGCATGCCACCTCTGTTAGTCTACCACTATATATATAAAAAAAGGCAAAACATACATACAAATTATAATAATAATTATGACCACTGCTAGTGTAGCATGCACACATACACACACATACACACACAAAAACACACCCCCATGCACACACACACACACACACACACACACACAATTGCACATGCAGACACACTACACATAAACACACATATGCACACAACACAAATGCACACAACACGCACACGCGCGCACACATTCACATGCACACACAGACATGCGTGTACACACACACACACACACAGCTCCATCGCAAAGTGCTTGTGGCTAAATGGTATTTACTATTTCTGTCTGTCTCAAAAGTGTGTATAGCTAACCTGGCCACGCCTATCTCTCCTTTCAGGCAGATAGGCCTACTAGTCTGGAACGAGCCTGGAAAATCCAGACCCTGCTAATCTTTCAGATTAGGGTCTGGCCACAAATAATGTAATGGCCCAACTCGAGGGGCGGCACCAAACATGCATTTGAAAATCTCACTGCACGCAATTAGATAACACCACAACCAAATGTTTACTCTGACTGATTCCGGACTTCAACGCAATTGGATAACACTATGACCAATGTTTACTGACTTTGAATGTTGCAGCGCTGTCGTCATCAGATCAGCTTGCCTCTGGCCCGCCTATATCAGATACACCGATGTGATTGGTTTCCCCCGATGCCTGGGGTAAAGTAACGCGCATCATTGCTCGTTGCCAGAGTAGCCTATCTTGCAGACGCAATTCAAATTGTGCTCTTGCAAGAACTCTGGATTTCCAGGGTAGTCTGGAACACCAGTTCACTAACGTTCCATCGTTCGTCAGATTAGCTGCCCAATCAGTGATGAGAGGGGATGATGCTATAGTTTCAGAATCAAAAGTGGCTTTACTAAACAAAGTAGCATTGCCTGCAAAGATCAAAAATTGCAGTTGGAAGAATATGTAAATTGGATTAAAGCAACTCTAAAGAGTTTTTCGTACCTTAAAATAATGTTTCCAAAATAAATTCAGCGGTTCATCAACTTGTAACAGGGTGAACGGCACTTCTGTTCTCATTTCACGACCCTCTATCGGCTATACCCGCACTATATAACTTTACGAGGTGGGTAGTGTATTTGTAGTTCGATGAAATGAGACATCAGAAACTACAAATTTCACTTGCTTCGATGTCGCAATACATCATACTTTCATAAAATCATGCAACATATTCTACCTTGTCTGTCATTTGCTGGATAAACAAATAGCGTGTGTGCGACAGAGGAAAAGTGCTTTAGTGTTGCTTTAAAGCAAAGGCAGTGGTTTAGGGGGGAAGAGGTGGGTATGGATTTTTTTGGAAGTTTTATGGTGGTGGAATTTATGGTCCAATTATTAAGAATGTTTTTAAATGGTTTCTATAGTGTTTGTGAGTGTACATATTGTGAATGTGGATAATACAGTGTGATTTTTTAATGTTAAAAGTTGCAATGGTGAATAAACTCTTTTGAGAGGTGGATAAACTCTATTTCTGACATTTCAGAAGTGGATAAAGTGTTATTATTACTTGCGTTTGGAGAAAGTTTGAATGATTGCAACATTGCAACAATGTTGAATTGTTGAGCAAGCAATTACTGTAACTGAACTAACTGAAATGTTGAGCAATTAGGTTCTCGAAAAACTTGAGACTTGAATAATTTCCTATGTATTATTATTAGCAGCATTGTATATAAACCGCAGTGTTCTATGCAAGTTAAAAAAAAAAACATATTAATACCAAGGAGAAATCTGGTGTTAAATGGGTTTTAGCCTGGAAAAAGAGTGGGACTTAGCGAAGGGTCAATTCAGCCGTGTCTGTCATCATAAGACAAACAATAGTCTGTGACATGCAACTGCCCACTCACCCTGTTTGTCATCCAACCTGATTTGTCGGCACATTGCATGCACATCAGCACAACAGCTAGCCTGACGAGCCAGACCCACATCAAGATGTAGGGTCTGGACACTCACCGTAGACAGGGCTCAATAGGATAACGCTAAACGAATCATCTTCTTGTTTTCAAAATAACAGGATGCGTTACCGTCGCAACTTCTGTTCGCATGTCAGTCACCATTATGTTAAGCCCACCCACCGACTCTATACACGCTGTGATTGGCCCGCTGGTTTTTCAAGTTCTCAGCTCCCTGGCTCTATGGATCGTGCCTAGACTGCCCCGCCAGCCAAATTACATTTGCTGCCGCTAGGGGCGTCTAGATTTCTAGGCTACACAACAGCCACTTCATGCAATGAATGAAAACCAATCAGCTGCAACACATTTTACTCCAGCTGAACTAACACAATGTGCCCTGCACTATGCAAGTTTGCTAAGGAGTGACATGTTTGGTCTAAGTGGCCTTGGTAGGTCTGATAGCCTACTTACGACTTTGCCTATTATTCAAATTCGGGCTATGCTCAAACTAGTTACAGTATATTCAACAGTTGAAGTTATTTTCAATATTCATAGTTTTGTGTTCAGCTCGACTGTATTAGGCTATATAAAACGTGTGTGTGTGTATAGGCTATATATTATTATATATTTATATTATGAATTAATAGGCTATATATTATTTTAAAAAGCAAAGCAATTGAGTGAAATGTAAACTGATGGGCAGAGCTTAAATATAGGACATCCTGCTGTGATGGTAGCCCACAGTGCACTGCACACCACAGAACTACTTCTCTCTGTGCAACGCTATCAACAGCCAGGTATGAAACTTGACATGTTAAATGGCCAAATGTAGACTACGTCTTCTGTGGTTGTCTTTACAAATAGGCAAATAGTAATCCTATCATCATATAGCCCATTTCATTGCGACAAACTGGTACTATGTTGAGTTACGTTTGCTTTTGAAGATATCATATGTGAATGTGCCCTCTAATTATTTCCAATTCAAATACCGCCGCCGGTAATGTTCAGATACGTGTGTTTGTTGGAAGATAGTGTATGCAAATACATTGAAATTTAACGCTAGCTGCAGAAAACAACTTGAATGCTGTAACATTCTTTTCCTGCATGTGTTAGTCTGTAGAGAACGGTCGGCACGCGTTTTCCTGTATGATTTCATTACTCAAGTTCGCCTAAAAGTTTTCATGTTTTACAGTAATTAGGCTATTGGATTAAGCCTACCTCAGTGTTGTGACTGCGCTGGATACCGATGGAGGGTTATCACGTTACCGTAAGGACAGCGGCTCCACCACTGGCCGGCTCATACAGCAAACTACACGTTTCCTTGATCAGCATCCAAGGCAAGATAGTATCGTCTGTGTTAGATGCAGAAAGCCACCTATTATCTGGATCGGTAAGGATAGTGATGACATTGAACATTTTGAGTTCACCTAAAGAATGCACCCCTTCTCCCAGCTTAACTGTACACATATTTGTTTTTGAAAGGCTTGTAGGATAGTAATGGGAGGAGGTGATAATGTGGAGCAAGTGGCTCTGGTCCGCTTACGACTGGAGGTCCAGCCTGGATTTCCTGAACTGGACTGGCATTGCCAGACTGTTGAAGTGAACCATGGTACTCTAGTTCAAGTCTTCCCCTGCCATAGGTGGCTGCAGGCTGCTGATGGAGATGTAGATCTACGCTGTGAAGATGGTAAATACTGATATGGACATCTGACGTCTTGTCTGTGATCTGCATCTGTGTGTGTGTGTGTGTGTGTGTGTGTGTGTGTGTGTGTGTGTGTGTGTGTGTGTGTGTGTGTGTGTGTGTGTGTGTGTGTGTGTGTGTCTGTGTGTCTGTGTGTGTCTGTGTTTGTGTGTGTGTGTTTTAAGAGTTTCCTTCCCCTACAGTTTCCCCAGAAAGTTAAACAAAATGTTTAATGCATTTCGCATGTCACCAAAAGAAAACATTACTTGCAGTAACAGTCAGTGAAAGTATTCATTTCCTGTGTGCTTTTCACTGTAAACTTCCTCGTCTTCTCTTTTCAGTGTGCCCGTTGAGCATGGAAACACTGCAGGTCCTGAAGGACCACAGGACACAAGAGTTGAGCACAAGACAACAACACATTAGGTACGATTCACCGCACTGGTAAAGCTGAGCGGTCACAAAGTCTGTCTGAGGCCAACAACTTCAATGAACCAACCAGTCAATCCATTTTTATTTATTTTTTACTTTTGTGTAACACTGCAATACAAAGTAAGTGCTGGACAAACAACATCAATACAACACAGAACATTACAGAAATGCCAAAGTGCGCCGTATAGGCACAGAGATTATTATGAATGCAGTAAGCCTTTCGCATAAATGAAATAGTGAAATGGATCAAACAGTATGTTTCTCAACATTTAAATGGTCAGGTTTGAGAAGTCACAAGACATTGCTTGATGGCAATTACAAACCAGCTTCTCGAACAGCTACGTGGTGTTTTTGAATGGTGTTTTTCTTCTTAAACTCTTGCTCTCAGCATGATGCACTTTCAGCTTGAGTGTGTTGACGTCACCGTGTCTGGGCTCCGTTCTAGGTGGCGCACTTTTGCTGAAGGAGTCCCCCACTGTGTGGACATGCAGACTCTGCAGCCCCTGGGACCAAACCTGAGCTACACACGTCAGAGGTGGGTGCATTGGTGAATCAGCATGACTGTGCGCTCTCACTTATCACTCACTCATACAAGGATACAAGGATACAAAGAGGTTTATTTGTCAGCACTTACTAAAGTAAAGAATGCAGTGAAATTGTCGGTTCCTTCGCCTGTTGTGCATATGGAGGGGGGGGGAGCACTCATGCATGGTGCTTCACTTGTGCGGTGCAAAAAAAGCATCATTTCTGCATGGTGGTTACACCATGCATCTTTGTGGTCTATTGCATTAGCATTAGTCTCATATTGGGCACCTTTCATTCCTGTAATGTGGACCCTGATCGCTATTATTGCTTAATTATAAGAGCGTAACAGAAGTATAGCACTGTAACAAGCTTAGGGCCAGCATGCTTGGTTATGTTTGGTTTATCTATTCTGTGAAGCTGATAAATTGTTTCGCTTCCTTTGTGAAACACACTTTGACAGCGTGTGTGTGAGCTTTATCCAAACTTTAACTGATGAAAATGAAAGTGCCTCGCAGGCAGCATAGCTCAAGTGCCCCCACCTCATAATGAAATGGCATTATGCAGGCGGTGCTGAACTGAAGTGTAGAACCTATAGTGCAGCTCATGTCATGTTTGCTGTGATTCCCTCTTTGCTGACTGAAACCATGTTGCTCTTGCAAGCTGTAGTGTTTATCGTGTGTGGTTGTGTCAGTGCTAAAATACCTGTGGTTAAAGACAGTGCCTCGCTGGCTGCTGTCATCCTTGTTACTACATGCATGCAGCATGACTGTGTTTCAGTTTGCCAGCTGTCAGCTGCATTATGATGATGTCTGCTCACTTCCCCATTGACCACAGTCACCACACAATATTAATCAATAGTGACATCTGTTGATGTCTGATAGACAATGCCTTGGTACTTTCACTGTGTTACATAGAAATTGTGAGGAGAATTTTGGGTCTAAATGAGAGTTATCTTTGTAGTGAGTTGTATAATGCAATGTTAATCACCTCACAATAGTAATCAATAGTGACATGATGTCTGATAGACAGTGGTATTTTCACTGTATCACATAGTTGCTGTGAGGAAAAATGCTGAGTTTAAATGAGCGTTGTCTTTGTAGTCAGTTGCATAATGCAATATTAATCATCAGTATTGATTATTGATCATTAATGATCGTTGATGATCACAATAATTGTCCGTCTTTGTCTTTCTCTCTCTTTCTGCCGCCCTTCCTCAGCCCAGGCACTAATTTGCACTATCTTAAGGGGTTTGCAGAGAGGAAAGAACCATGGAGAAGCCTCAAGGAGATAGAATGTTTTTTTATGCACAATGGTAATGGGAATCGTACTGCCAGTAAGTATATTTCAGTATTACCTGCTAATGTCCCTGTTGAGAGCATCTCTCATATTTACCTTCTTAACACCTCTGCTGGGTTTGTCTGCCTGCCTGTCTCTCTGTCTCCCCTTCTGTCTGTTCCAGTGTATGTTTGGTCTCACTGGAGAGAAGATGCCTTCTTTGGATATCAGTGTCTGAATGGCTGCAATCCTCTTCTGGTTCGGCAGATTCGCAGCATCCCCACCAACTTGTCAGTCAGCCCAGAGTTAGTCCAGCCTTTCCTACCTGAGGGATCCTCCCTGGAACTAGAGCTGGAGGTCTGTGTGTCCATCCACACTTAAGTGTATAGTTCACTTACGTTTAGCAATGAGTTGTCATCTAGTATGCAGTGGTACTTTTTCACATGTTCTCTTGGTCTGTGTATATTGTATTCATGGCTACAGAGAGGGAAAGTGTTTCTGTTGGATTATGAGGTTCTGGACGGTGTGCCACCAAACATCATCAATGAGAAACAGCAGTACTTGACTGCTCCTCTGTGTCTCCTGCATGCTGGCCCAGATGGAAATCTAAAACCCATAGCCATCCAGGTCTGTTTAATACTTGCCACATATTGTATTTTATTATACTGCATTTCTGTGAATCTAGCCATTTCATCTTGTACAGTATATTCCATTCATAATTCTTTTCATTCTTATTTATCCTCAGTTCCCTAGACTGAGAGTCCTTTCAGTTATGACTGCTATCACTAACAAGTGGCTCACAACACAGTTACTCTACTCGTTGTACCCCCATAGCTGCAACAGAAACCCGCCACAGACAATCCAGTGTTCCTGCCATCTGACCCTCAGCCTGATTGGCTGCTGGCCAAAATGTGGACTCGCTGTGCAGACTTCCAGTGTCACCAGCTCATCTCCCACTTCCTGCGCACTCATCTACTGGGAGAGGTGTTCTGTGTCGCCACCTTGAGGCAGCTACCGGAAGTGCATCCTATTCATAGGGTAGGCCCAGGCAAGAGGAGAAGCCACTCTTCGACATTATCCTCACATGACCTGAAATGGCTGGCAACAAACCATGAAAACCGAATCTTTTTATAAAGAGGGAGACTAGAAGGATAAGGCTAAGGATTAACATTTTACTCTCCATTTTAAAGTCATACTCATATCTTCCCATGATCTTCATAGAACAAAAGTGGGCAACACAGAGCTACACGGTCTGCGCGAGGCTGAAATCACGGTCTGCGCGAGGCTGAAATCTGTCGGGCACGTCGACTATAAATGACCCATTAGTCTTCGTCAAGTCATGGAATATCAGGGAATTTTGTTGTAGCAGTTTAGTATGTACTTGCCAAAATACATGAATACAAATATATTTGGTTATGTTTTGGTTGTTAGGTTAACTGCTTGCTTGAGTAGTTGTGGCAAGCCCAACTTTGTTTATTCAATGCCCATTTAGTCATCTCCCACTCTAAAAAAGTCAAATAGACTTGAGCACTATGTGGCTATGTGAGCACTATGTAGATATATTGTAGGACCATTCATTATATACGGAGTAGGGCATGGAAATTCAGTTTGTTTGTCAGGGAAAGATCATGGAATTTTACAATTGACTAACAGTGGGAATTCTGTTACAAAATTCTGCACTCTCATCCTCTGGTAGTACTATGGACTGATTTAGGATTAATTGCTACCAAAGGTCTCCACCTCATGTTAGCGAGTGGCTTTGGATAAATGAATGAATAAATGTAAATATAAACCTGTCCTTTGGTCTCCTCCCCAGCTTCTGATGCCACATGTTCGGAGTTCTCTCCAAATCAATATCCAAGCCCGGGCCTCTCTACTGGCCCCTAAGGGGGTGTTTGATCGGGTACGTGCGCTCTTTCATATTTGTGTGTTAAAAACAAGATTTCTTGGAATTTGTACAGCTATGTATGTTGAAGTGTATGCACTGTACATGTGGATTTTGTGGATCATCTGATGCAAATTGGTGCAAAATTGGTGCATGTGTTTGCATATGAGTGGGCTAACATTGGTTCCTGCTCATGCCCTAGGCCATAGGCTGTGGTCTGAAGGCAATTCCTGTTCTGCTGGCGAATGCCATGGCCAGGCTACGTTACGACACTTTGTGTGTTCCAGAGGACCTGGAGGCCAGGGGATTGGACTCACTTCCCAACTGCTACTATGCCCAAGATGCCCTGAAAGTGTGGAATGCTCTAAATAGGTGAAGTTGGCGAATGTGTCGGTATTTCAAACACCCGTTTACGTCCGTGAAAGGTGAAAGGTTTAGTATCGTATCCTTTCCAACTGTTGATTCCACGTCAGTAGGTCACTCAAAAATTAATATTCAATCACATCTGAGCAACACCTAACCAAGCCAACCTAGCCACATAATCTAGTCATCTAATTTTCTCTGTAGAGTCTGTGTATCTTTGGATCAACGGCAGAAGCTAGGTATAATATGGTATGACCAATAGGACAGGGCGTGTTACAGCAAGTCTGACGATTATCTTAGAACATGATCCATTGATGATCCATGATCCCAACACATAGAAAAATGTATAGAAAAGGCCCATGTCTCTGTGTGTTTATGAGTATGTGTTGGTGGTATGGCGTATGGTGCAAGATGGCCTACTTAATACTGTAAAGTACTGATCAAGTAATCTTCAAAAATGACAGTATTATCTGATGACACTATTTTTTTGTGTTTTTGTAATACCGTCGGATTATAGTTACTTGGTTTTTGTAATCTGATTATGTAATCCAGGTGATTTGTAATCAGACATGGTAGTAAGACTTAGGGCAAGTCGAACATTTTTTCAACATTATTTTAGAACATGATCTAGTACTTTGATTTGCATGATTTGCATTTGACATTTCCGAGTATTTGTACTGGTGTGAAATTACGGGCAATTTATTTGCATGCTACCCAGGTTTGCCACAAAGTGGGTAGATGTGTATTACCATAGCAACACAGAGATCCAACAGGATAGCGAGCTGCAGAGCTGGATCAAGGACATTTTCACAAGGGGCTTTCTGGGGAAAGCAGAATCTGGTAAGGAAACATATGTTTCATCATATGTTTGATGAAAGACATCATTTGCTACATATATGCATTTCATATACTGTATGTCACGAAACCTGCAATTTCATCAGATTTTCATGTCTTATGTGTGTTTGTATGTCCAATTACATTATTATCTGAGTGTGTTTGGCTTCTATATGCCTTGACTCCTGCACATGGAACATTTTGAGCAATGTTGCTGGGCAACTACATAACCAGTTCAATGCATCCTGATTGGATTATCATGACAATTTGCTTCCTGATGATTGAGGTTTCTCAATCATAAAACTCAATCATAAAACTGTTGCCCAAGAATGTGGCAGAACCACCACGTCAAAAACAACACAGCCTGTTTCTAGTATGTAAGTCTGGGGGTAGAACAGGCTCCTGTTTGATATTCAGACGACTCTGTGTTTCTTCTGCAGGAATGCCACAGTCATTCGAGAGCAAGGAGGAGCTGATCAAGTTCATCACCATGGTGATATTCAGCAGCTCTGCCCTGCACGCCGCAGTCAACTTCTCTCAAGTACGCAGATCGCTTCAAATGACTGCATGTCTCTGTTTGAAGACTCGGTTTGATTTAGCAAGCAGCTGCGAACTTAATAGTCTAGCCCCAGTGGCTAGACCATTGAAAAGACAGTAGTTTGCTTTGTTTGAGCAATGTTTTACTATTTTAGGTCTAAAATCTGTTTAAGTGAAAGGAGACCATTCTGTGTGAGGGAATGTGGAGATTCACACTGCTTTTCCATTAGAGCCAACATAAACTTAACATGGAAACTCTTGACCCTGTTTCTTATATTGCATTGAATAGCTACAAAGTACATAGATATTGAATAATTACAAATGAGATATCATTTTGGACATGGTCACTCTCGTACAAATATATATATAACCCAGGACAGTAAACTGCCCTACAAAGCAAAAAGGCAGTAACTGCATTTTTGGTCAGATATTAGTGAGTGATGGTAATTTTCATTACATTTGATATTTAGCCTACCAAAAAGAAGTTAATGTTAACAAAACCTCCACATGTCCAATAATCCACCTACAACTACTAAAAACTATTTTTTTTTCAGTTTTACTATATCTGTTTCTGTTTTTGCAAAAACACTTCCAGCTGGACTTCAACCTGTGGATGCCAAACTGTCCAGCCTCCATGTCCAGACCGCCGCCTCAGTCCAAAGGCTCGGTGAGGGAGGAGGACCTACTGACCTTCCTGCCCGATGTCAACGCCACCTGTAGCGTGCTCACCACCCTCGCTCTGCTCTCACAGCCGGCGGCCAACTTTGTAAGGAGCACTTGAACTAGAACGAGTCCAGGTCTTGTTTTTGTATCATATAGATAAAACTAGAAAAGCACTCAGAGAGCGCAGACCTCCGCCAAGCGAGAACATAATCGCCTCTTGGATCCAGACGGTGATCCGGATCACTCCCAAAATTGAATGGCTTCTTCCTTGGTCATTTCAGACCATTCCTGAAAATGTCATCGAAATCCATCCAACTTTTTTTCCCATCCAAAACATAACCTCCTTGGCAGAGGTAATAAAAAGTGTGTTACATTAGATTTTGGTTTTCAAACCATTAGATTTCACTGGCAATGCAGTGATATAACTGTGAGATGTGAGCAGGTTGTACACAATGAAGGACCATTACAACCACTGTACCTGAAACAAACATGTTTGTGAAAAGCCTGCCTTAAACAGAGCAGTATACATTTTTATTGTATGTTTCTCATGACACTTTCATACTGCTCCTGTTGAGAATTGCTGTTCCTCTCTTCCGCTAGCTGTGGTCCTTTTGAACTCTGTTCTGAACATTATTTCCATTTGTGAAATGTCTTCAGACAAAGGTCGTATCTGTGCCCACAGTCTGCTTCTGTGGTAGTGATAGCTCATTTCCCTGTGACTAATTTCATCTGGTCATGCCTGGGTCATGTTACTGTTGCACGTTTGACATCAAGTGTCTCTTCTGTCTCCCCAGGTGCCTTTGTGTCAGTACCGTGAGGCTTACTTCTGCAATGGCGCCCCCTGCAGGCTGGTTGAGGAGGTGCAGATCGAACTGAGAGCAATAGCAGAGGAGATCTCCGAGAGAAACAAAGAGATGGAACTTCCCTACCCTTATCTCTCCCCTCTTCGAATTGAGAACAGCGTAGCGATCTAGTGCTAGATTAGAAACAGAGATGCTATTTCTGCGTTCTACGTTCATTAGCAATAGAAGGCCTTCACACTCATTCACTCACATTCATTCTGCTGTTCATTTCAATTAATTTGGATACCTTTCACATAGTTTTCTCTGCTAATGTCCTTGACAGTGGGTCTACTGGCAGCACACTTTATTACTTGATCTTGTGTAGCTACTCGTGGGGGTTGGAGGGTAGCTTTTATTCATACAAAACAGTGAAGAGAGTGACAGGAAGCGATTCGGAGAGAGACGGGGTGGGGATCGGGAGAAGACCCTGTGGGCACTGAATGGGTTATGATTGCAGAAACCACTGGTGCTACAGCAACTTTTAATCTTTTACAGTATATGAAAATGCATTATTCTGTAATCCGAAGTCGTCGTCTTCCTATTTTTCTAACCAACATTTCTGCGTCTAATTAATCTTTAACTGTTTCACGTAGAAATGTTACACATTTTGAGACATTAAAGGAGACAGAGAATCAAAAACGTGTCTACTTTGTCTTTGTTGAATAATGGTAGTCTTCGTATTCAAGAACATATGAAAAGAGCTACACATTCTGACATCTCCGTTTCATTGAAAGTCCTCTTTTAGAAATGCATGTCAGAAATTGGGCCAATCTGAACAATGGGATACAAATGACGTAATATTTATCCCACAAAAAAGTGGACAGAGATAAAGTACTGTAAATGTTAGAAGTTTATGAGGGGAGTAAATTTACTCATTTAATTGGCATATTATGGCATCACTGGGTGGCTACCACCTCAAATTATGCACATTTTAGTAAATGCTGGATATTTGTGATTTTCTTTCTTTTTTGTCAATTCATCAACCTACAGTTTGATGCAATTTTGCGACTTTGGCGCTTATCAAGATTCATTAAACTAGGTGTATCAACATCCATTAAACTATCGGCCTATCAACATGCATCTGTCTATAAAGAACTTTTACACTTTTTTTTAATTAAATTATAACCATCAACATCCATTAAACTGCCTATCAACATCCATTAAAAACGATCAACCTGTCAAACTATCAAACTATCTGTCTATGAACACCCATTTAATTATCTGCCTATTAACAGTCAATAAACATTCTGTCCATCAACATTATTTAAACTATCTCAACATGCATTAAACTATCAACTATCTTTCATATGCAACCACCACGTTTCTATCCTATCGACACCTTAGTATTTGTTATTTGATATTTTACATAACTTGGAATTGCATTTCTAGTTAAAAGAAAACAGTGGATTGAAATGCTCCCACAACCATATTAGTCTATAGTTGTATTTATATGGATGAGGATTGTGTAAAAATAAACCCAGTGGCTTGTCACAAACATCAGCTTAATAAATCTCACTTCTTCTGCATAATGTTAACACATACCACTGTACAACAGAAGAGTAACCGCAGATGCAATGTTATTTATTAGAAAGGAGATTAGCTGAAAGCAGTGCAGGTAGCACAGTTGACAATGTTTGAAAGTGTATTGGCAAATGTTGTCTCATCCAAGCATCAGTAGAAAGGTAATACAGTCATACAAGTAACTTATTTACAAATACACATGCATACAGAAATTAAATACTTGCACATTAATCCGAATGTCCACAGGATAAAAAGACGCACTGGCATAATAATATACTCTTACCCCCTACCTTATTTTAGAAAACAGTGCATGTCATTGTTCCTTTCTTTGACCGTAAACAGCAGAACAGGAAAAGGGGTTGTTTTCATTAAGTGAAGAAAGGCAGCACTGTCTCCTTAAAGAGGCCACCGCAGAGCGATCACATGAGTGTCTCTGTTGAGCGGTGTTGGCACCCACTACACCCAGCACACCCCCGGATCAGGTAGATTCTACATTTCAACAGCAAGACTGATTTTGTACACAAATAAAAACAGCTTCATAAAACAAAACAAGCAAATGCATTGGGAAATAATTTAAAAGGAATTCCCTAAAGGAATGTAAAAGTCCCCTCAACAGAAGTTGTGAGTCTTGCCCCCCCTTCCCCCATTAAAGGGGGGGCCTTTAATGTTTCTCCCTGTTTCTCCCTGTGTCCGTCCTGCTGGCTCCCCTATGCGTTCCCCTCAACTACGAGGCTCCAGCACGAGCACCTTACACTCTCTCTTGGCGATCTTGTCCAGCGAGAGGACGGCCTTCTCCTGAGGGGGCAGGTACAGTGGCCGGCCCACTGGCGAGCCCACAGGGGGGGTGATGGCACGCCGCTCCATGGCACTGCCAGCCCTGAGAGACCACACATAGAGACACATAACCTCACTTAACAACCGGCCAATAACATAACCAATGCATATGCCACTGTAGCTCATCATCAATGGCAAGCTCCTATAGCTACAGTAAGAGAGATTTGTGGGGTGTTCTAAAGAGAGGGTATTTAGTTTAAGAACATGCACACATCCAAATAAAGGTGCAGGAGCACCTTTGGTGTTTTAAAGAGAGGGCACAGACTAATGGAAAACCATTATGTTGCCATACGCTTTGGATAGCAATATCTACAATAAATAATAATCAATAAATAATAATGCATAGTAGTATATAATAATAGTATAGTAATAATAATGCAAATAGTGCATGTGTTTTGATTCCTGGCATAAGGAGTTTATTTTCAAGTTTCAATGGGCTATTCCAGCCGTACCGACTGCCCAGGTGAGGTGCCCCTGTGGTCTACTGTACGTGTGCTGAGCTGAGCGGTACCTCATGATGTGGGAGCGCGAGGGCTGCTGGTGGGAGAAGGACTGGGAGCGCCCCAGGCTGGTCTGGTGCCGGTCCAGCAGGTCCCGGACGGCCGGGCTGGAGGGGCTGTTCTTGCGGGACAGGGGCCGCGCGTCCACCGGAGCATTGGACACCGGCGCCGTGAACTGCAGCTTCAGTTTCATGTGCTGGCTCAGCTGGAATGGCCAGAGGGTGGAAATGGATATTTCAGCATCGATATGAAGAAGCTCAAGGAAGGACGACATAATAATGCCTTTGGTAACACTGTAGAAGATTCGCTTTTTAAGATTTTTAAAGAGAAACTGTTACAAAAATCGACCTCCACTCTCACTATACTCAGCTTTCCTGGTGATATATAGCTCTCTGTCTTTTTACACCCTACCCAGACTGGGTCAGACCCAAAAAACAAACCGTCCTGCATAGCAGACACAGAAAGAGAAATTCAATTGAGGGCCTTTAAAATTCAATCAAGGACATTTAAAGCACCCAGTGCCATAATTTTAAGGCAGTATAATAATGTTTCATGGAGCCTGGAAGTGAACTTAAGTGCAGTGCTGGCAACAGGAATACACTGAAGCACAACACACCAATGACATGACAATAATGACAATTCATCTGTCTAACATAAAGCATCAATGAGCATACAGTGCCCCAAAAAAGTATTCACCCCTTTTAGATATTTCCACTTTTACTACTTAGAGCTACTCCATAGAGCTGCTGAGGCTTTTAACTTCTTCAGAGTTGTCATAGGTGCCTTGGTGGTCTCTACTCCCCCACCATTATTCTTCTTGAACAGTCCTCAGTTTGTGGTGACGGCCTGCTATAGGCAGATTGACACATTTGCCATATTCTTTACATTCCCTTATAATGGATTTCACTGAAGTACTCTACAGTACTCTTTTGATCTTAAGAGGGAGATTGGATTATTTGCATGCAAATCAAACACAAGTACCTCGTAGAGTCCAGCTCTCAGAATCTGGAAGGCCACGGTGAAGGAGAGGGTGCTGCCTTTGCGGCAGTGGCCGAGGTTACTGAGAGGTGACTGACAAACGACAGGGCCAGACGTCGCCTCTTCGCTTTGGCCACGCCCTGGAGAAGAGTGTCATAGAGAAGACGAGATTCGATGGAGATCAGTTGTGCAGAGGTGAGATCACTTATTAGCAGAAGAATGAGATGAAGGACATGATGGTGACAAGAACTATACATTACATAATTTTTTGCTCAATAAAATATTTCTCTGATATTCATTACCTCCGCCAAGGACGTTATGTTTTCATCAGGGTTTGTTTGTCTGTCTGTCTGTCTGTTTGTTTGTTTGTCTGTCTGTTTGTTTGTTTGTTTGTCTGTTCGCAAGATAACTCAAAAAGTTATGGATGGATTTCAATTAAATTTTCAGGGAAGGTCTGAAATGACCCAAGGAAGAAACGATTCAATTTTGGGAGTAATCCGTATCACCATCTGGATCCAGGAGGCGGTTATGTTTTCGCTTGGCGGAGGTTTACGCTCTCAGAGTGCTTTTCTAGTCTGTTGATGTGATCGTTATTTCAACTGTATTCATATCCCATCACACAGTTATCTTACCGTCTGGGGTCCAAACCAGTCTCACAGCTAGGAAATCCTGTAGGTTGTTGAATAAGGTGTAGCGGACCCGAAAAAGGTCCTGTGTGTTGACTGTACTGGGGCAACTGGCTGTCATTACAAAGCGTGGCCGATCCAACCGAATACTAGGTAGTCTGATGGAACAAGATTCCAGAGGAAAAGATGGGCAAAGTGTGTATTGTGAGTAAAAACACTCTTTTTCCTTTATAGATCAAATTTGTTTAAATGTTATCTTCGGACCAGAAAAATGTAACACAAACCTACCTGTAATGCGTATAGATACAGTTGGTGAAAGGCATTTTAGCAGTTGACCACTGGAGCACTGCTACTAGGGGTACCTCAAGACCCTGCCAAAAGGGAGATAATCTTAAAGCAGGGTGACACAGATACAAGGTTGCACTGATGATGACGATGAAGATGAAGATGACAATAATTATGGTGATAATGAAGATGATAAGTTAATGGCATTTTGTGTTGCTTTGCATCACTGGCACTGTGTGTGTGTGTGTGTGTGTGTGTGTGTGTGTGTGTGTGTGTGTGTGTGTGTGTGTGTGTGTGTGTGTGTGGGTGAGTGTGTTTTGCCTATAGCCTCATCTCACCATTAGGGCACTTTTTAATGACGGACTAGTGTCCATGTTAACTAGCTCACCCCCTCACCTCAGAGTCATCTTGGGACATGTCACTCATCTGCAGCTGAAACAGGAAGTCATGCTCTTCCAAGGAGCTTAGCATGCTGGGTAGCTGGCAGGCAAGACTTTCCATTCGACAAAACGATGCCATGGCAACTTCTCCTGATTGGTGGCTGGTAGTAGAAAAGGGAAGGTTCTATTTTGACTCCATGTCCATAAACGTTCAAATAGACAGCTCATGAAATAAGATGCCAGACTGTTTTGTATATAGATACATATGTACCGTCAGTGAGCACAAACCATCGAACACATACACATACTGTACAAGCAAACAAACATGTAGACAGGCACCTACCAGACATTGTCAACCAGCAAGACAGACCCGTCTGGCATCATGGGTAGATACGATGCATTGAAGTTTGGCAGAATCCTCAGGTCATGGATGCTAACATCCTCCTGGGAGCACTCATTTAACACTAACAGAAAGAATGGATAGAGTACAAGTGTAAACCGCAATAACAACCACCATTTCAAAACGACAGAGCATTATCAAAGCCACTGCTGTAACTCTTGTCTTCAGCAGCAAGATAGCTTAAAGCTTGGATACGAGCGTCTCCCAAGGCTGGCCCTTCCTACCTTTCAGCACTGTGAGGTGTTTCCCAGCAACAGTCATCTGCTTGCATCTCACAGTCGGGGGCGGCAGCACCGTCAAAGTCGTGCTCACTGGGAAAAAAATAAATACGTCTCAAAAACACTGAATGGATTCAAAGGAGAGTAAGATAACGAGTGGTTTGAAGGGCTTGTTTTATCTGAAGGGTCTTTGTGAGTGTTGTCAATCGTTAGAGATGGACTGAGTGAGGTTGAGTTGATTAGAGAGAAGTATGACTATGCATTTGATTAGGAACGCTGAAAGAGCATTTGAAGAGCTCCTGGGACTGCTGACGATGTAACCTCAATTTAATCTTTAAGAGTTGCAGTAGAAGGGATTTAATTCAATTTCCTTAGTGCATAACAGCAAGCCCAGCACCCGAAACACATGTCACCAGAAAGTGATACATTGTTTTGTAGCGAGTGCCAGTGCTGGCTCAGTAAAATCCCGGCATTCAGGCATCCAAGGGAGGTTAATGATAGAGCATGCAGCCAAAAGAATGGGAGAACTGTAGGCTGGGTAAACCCTGCCTGGTCTACCGGCGGCGACTTGGATTTCGCCCTGCAGCTCAGGCTCGAAACCTGCACGTCTATCTCTCCTGCTTCCTGTCCACATCTTCTGGGTATAATCACAAACTTATCCAAAAGGCGCACCCAGATCATTGGTCTGATTGGTTGAAGGACTATCCAAAAGCGTACAGAGTCATTTGAACTATGCCCATTGATCACGCCTCTTGTGCAGTAGAAATAAAACGCAGACTCTCCAGACTAATGTTCAGTCTTAAAAGATTGAGCTTAGTATGGTGATAGCCAGACTAGGAGCACTGAGCACTGCTGTTTATGGGACTGAAAGATACTTACTGTATTTTACAGAGTCATGGTTCTGACATATTCAGACACATAGGCATGTTTTGAAAACAGAGGGACACACCTTGAGCTTTAAAGGTGTTGAGGTCCTGTCGGAAGGTGAGCGTCGGCGCTTGCTGCTGCAGGATTGTGAGGTAACCGTTCTCCTGCACCTCGGCTTTATCGGCCTCCTGCTTCCACACCGTCACCATCACCTAACACGCACACACAGTCAACGCAAAACGGTCGCATTTACGGGCGCTACATTCGGACATGATGGAATACAGACACAACTGTAGCCTACATTAATACAGTAATTGAACACATATATTGCGTGGCACCCAACCACTGAACTCTGACCTTGACCTTGTGTGTGTTGACGGGCAGTTTATCAAGGGACACGGTCAAGGGAAAGATGACCTCGTCACTCAGGACCACCGGCTCGTCCAAGGGCGACTGGAAGGAACAAACAGTATGATGTAAATCAATCAATCAATCAATGTCAGAAAAGTGCATGACGGGTAAAGTGAGTCCAAGAAGTCAAAGACTTATAGCAGAGAGGGTCAGCAAATCAGAAGGCATGAGGGTGAAAATGGGAATAGGAGATGTGTAACGAGAAAAACAGGGAGAAAAACGATAGTGTGAGTGAGTGGACAGAGGAAGACACCAAAATAAAGAGACAAGGGCACAAGATCATTATTTCTGCTCTATTTGCCTTCATGCTCAGGCAGAGACATATTACATAAACCTTGAGCAAATCATTTTTCATGAGGCCCAGAAGGAGGGCTTTGCTATTGTTTTTCTTTAACAGTAGGCTATGAGCCCATTGTTATGGGTGACACAAATACAACACATGGATGTGAAGCATAAGTTTGTTATGGTGTGGAAAGCAGGATGGGAAGACGGAAAGCAATCTCAATCTCTCACACCACACATTCAAAAACAGAAAAGCCATGCTTTACTAACTAGTACCTCATTAGAGAGATAGATAGATTAATGAAATGGATATTTTCACTGTCAGTGTTAGCACAAGATCACTTCACAACGTGTCAACATCATAAAAATGAATCATTTACTTCATGCTTTGAAGAAATCATATTGCTCCATTACGAATGTATACATTTTCATACCTTCAGAGGGGCCCTGCGGAACTCGCGGACACCGCTGCCGTTGTTATGAATAAGCAGAGGCTTGCATTCTCTGAAGCCAGCATCTCTCTTGACTGACGATCTTCCATCATTCTCTTCCCCCTCCTCAGGACCTTCGTTCCCGCTACTGTGGTCATGGTCGAGATAGGTATGAGAGCGATGCTTTTCCGCTGGACTCACACTCGCCACTGCGCAAAGCGAACCTGCCAGTTCTCTCCATGCACGACCGTTCGGACTTTCGACACCGAATTCAAATGCGCTATCGGTCCGTGTGTCGCTCTCCGCATCGCTGCACCGCAGAACCAGCAAGAAGCGCACAGTCTCTCCCAGGTAGAGATGACTTCGTCTTGGGAGTGTTCGGTACCGTCCAGGGTCTGACAAGTCTGATATCGGAACAGCAGGAAAATACATGAAATATTCGCATTGTGACTCCATCATCTGCACCATCGTGGTTGTGGCAGTGGTCCATCGATAAACCAAACACACACATTTAGGCTATGGCATAGATGTTGGGGGGCGGGGGCGGGCGTCTGAAAGAACCAAAGAGGCATAAGCAATGGAACGTCGAAACCAAATATGCCATGAAGGTGTAAATAGGGCAAAGGAGCTACATGGTCAGAGACACAATTGGACCTTTACTGTCAATGAATTGGACAGTGTCAGGGGGAAGCTTTCCCTTAATCACCAGGTTAACATGTAAACCCTGACAATTGGCCGAAATATTTTACACCATAGGCTAATTTATGAAACCAATTTAATAAGTGTTATTAAATTGAATTAAAAGTAATTCTAGACTATTTATAGTTAAAGTAGGCCAAGTCAGACTTCCTAAAGTTAATCCATCCATCCTAAATTAGCCTAGGCTATAGAAAATATCACTGTGATTTTGGCTCCAATAGCTCCCAAGATAAGGACAAATACAGAACATTTAAATAGGCCTACATACAATGTCCTGAACTTATATCGCACATAGATATATATAGAATGAAGACAAAAAGTAAATTGTGAATTATGTTTAATCTCTCGTGTTTAGAATAAAATAATAATTATATCAACATAGCCTATTTAATTAACTGTTTTCAAGTTGTTATCACAAATGAATAGGAGCACCTAGGTAACCAATAACTAATGGTCCATTCATGCACATGACATTTTTTTCCTAGTGAAATCCTGGACATCCGGTCATCCTGGGCATCAGCTCATGTGGGTAATAACCGGTGGGACGCTGTCCAAGCAGCAGAAGGCTCATTCGACTTAATGCAGCACTGCGAGGATCTGACTTGACGTGTTGCATGCTGGTTAGAAATGTCCGACTTCCTCTTGTGTGAAAGGAAGTTACAACGCCCTTAAGATCTTGCAGGATCAAGGCACCTTCAGTCAGTATTGGTGCATTCATGCACATGGGAAAAACATTTTTCCCAGTGAAAACGTAATTATGGATGTTAGGTCGATGTCCAGGGGAAGGGTTTTCCAACAGAGTTGCCAGGGGCGGTTCTAAGGGGGGGTCCAGCAGGGACCAGTGCCCCAGTAATGCTGACTCTGGCCCCTGCTGTGGCCCCTGTGCAGAACGAATAATACAACTAGAAAAGCACTCTGAGAGCGCCACTGTAGGCTGTCATCTTTTTTTTTCCGCATGGACATAGAAAAAATGTGTGTGCGTGTGCTGTGTGTGTGCCCGTGTCTTTATGTGTGTCTGTGTGTTTATGTGTGTATGTGTAGCTGATATGGCCCCCCTTCAATGGAATTCCACAAAACTATATACATACATGTCACGTCAAAGTGGTACAAGCTGTCATTTTAAGTCCCTCCTCCCAACCAGGTGAAGCACATCAGTGGTATCCTGTGCTGCCATGGTGACGCTGGCCCACCTGTTTGCTCACCTGGGGCAGGACATAGATGCAGAGGCCGAGGGCGCAGTCCGGACACTGCTGCCGAAGGCTGGAGAGTCCAGCAGCTTCATGAAGGACATGGACCTGGCCCTGGGGTACATGGTGTATAACATCACCCCCATCCGCAGCATGAACGCTCTCATCAACGGAAGACTCAGGTTAGGAGCAGAGCGAAGAGAGAGAGATTTTTTCTCTCTCCAAGGTTCTGGTTAATTGCTTTCTAGTGCTTCTCAACTGTCTCTGTGCTACCTGGATCTCTTGATGTCTGTACCAGCTGTTAGTCACCTAGTCTTCCTGTTGCATCTCTGTCTCACCTGTTTGGGGAACACTATTTCTCCTTTACTATTTACTCATTGGCTTTGGACAAATATTAGCTTCAACTTCATTATCATTGCACAAGTATGGACAACCAGTACAATGAAATGCAGTTTAACATCTAACCAGTAGTGCAATCATTAAAAAGTGCTTTTTCTAGTGCTTAAAAAAAGACTTAAAACACAGACTGCAGTATGATCATGTTAGTACATTATCAAAGTACATTAGCAAATAAAGTGCATAGAGTTCTGAGAAATCAGACAGTCCATAAAAGCGCCGGTTAATTGAATAAAAGATAAAGGAAATCTTTCTAAATGAACCAATCTTCCTATAGCCTGGAAAATTCAGACTCATTCACAGTGGATAGAATCTGGTGACCCACGATTGGGATTTATAAGTACAAACCTTGCATTGCGAAAGGCACCACCTTCAATCGTCCAGCCTTACCAATCACATTGATCAGAGATTCCTTATGTTACTCACTACTGTACTTTGCCTAAACCTTACAAACCGACAGTAAACACTAAACAGCATCAACAGTCAGGAAACAATGAATGTGTGTCTACCATTTGCTGTAAATACATTTCCGTATTTTTCCAACTGCATTTTCTGATGTTTGCAGGTGTTGCTGGTATTGTTTATGACAATAACGTTCGGTTTCGTCTTCCCCTCTCATCGCTGATTGGCCTGACATTTTTCTTGTTTGAAACGGTTATGAACTACGGTGTTCCAGACTAGAAAGAAGATCTGAAAGACCTGAAAGAAGATCTAAGGGGGCGGGGCTACATAACAAAACAAAACCAGGGCAGTAGGCCTACTGTAGAGAAACGCTAATCGAGAACTATGTTCAGAGTGCTCTAATTTTTCTCTCTCTTTTTTTCATATCTTTGCTAAGTTTCCTTTTTCACACATAAAAAGACATGTGTTTGTCAGTACTGAGTCAACTTTATAAAACTTTAACAATAAACAGTAATAAACAGTTATTTTGATCACCTCTAATCACCTCACATTCTAGTGCAGAGGTTATGTTTACTTAATTTTGTAAAAGAACTGGCTGTTAGGATTTACAGCATCCTGTGATAGTCTTTCAACGATAAAGTTATCACACAGGTGTCCATATCTCCTATAAATCATTCAGGTGCACCATGGCATGGTACCTGAGGTAATCACTGCTATCAAATTGCTGGGCAGACCTAGGTGCTGTGCTGTTCACTGGTGTAATTGATCTTTCTTTCTTAAAGCTGCTTGAATAAATATTTGATTTACAGAGAGACCGATAACTTGGTGTTCCTGTTAATTTCTTTAATTTCAGGGTGTTTTCTGATTTGTAGTTTTAAGTACATGAAGCAGCTATAACACATCCCAGGAGTTAAATACACGGCATACTGATAAGAGGCAATACATTTCAAAACCTTTTACAGTGGTGAACGAACAATCAGACAACAGTTTTGCGACAGTATAGGACACCGCCATTTTATTGAGCTAACTGGCAGAGTACAAGAGCTGGAGAGTAATGGTCATCTTTTGTGCTGAGTAAACAGGAATGTAATGTGTTGGACAATGTATTTCACACTGAACACTTAAGCAGCCTTCAGCCTTGTCCAGCCCGTTGGTTTATTTTTGACATTGAAAGCCGAGTTGTTCTTCCACTGAACAAAATAAACGGACTTAAAGTATGAAACTCCGAATAGTAACTTTGTTGGAGTTCTAAATTGTATGTGACATATCAGTTCTAAACTGCACGCACTTAAACTTGACCTCTGTTGCATAGTGTTCTCAGTATGAAGAAAAGAGAGCACACTGTCTACTGTGGTGTGTGGCATGCTCAGCTGTCGCCTACAATACATATATAATACATTTAACTGTACATGGTGCATGCTACAGTACGTAGAGTTAGTGTTAGGAGCCAAGTGCAGTAATTTACAAAATCCCAAGGATGGGAATATGATGAATTCTGTATTATAGTCACAATGATGCTACTTAAGGCCATGTACAAAGACATCTATAGCATACAAATGTCTATGTGCTTTTCATTATCATTATGGCCCTCAAGATTACATTTGGATTCTGATTAAGTATTTTATTGCAGTCAATGGAGCATTCATAGGCTGGGTGAACCCTGCCTGAACTTCCGGCGAATTTGGATTTCGCCCGGCAGCTCAGGCTGGAAACCTGCACGTCTCCCTCCCCTGTTTCTGCCCGAACCTTTGGCTCCAATCAGAAACTAGCATAAAAAAGACGCACCCGAATTGTTGGTCTGATTGGTTGAAAGACTATCCGCGTACAGACTCATTTGAACGATGCCCATTGATCACGCCTCTTGTGCAGTAGAAACAAAGCGCAGCCTCCCCAAACTAATGTTCAATCTTAAAAGATTGAGCATGGTGATAGCCAGACTATTCAGAGGGTTGATATTTCTGTTTTCATTTTATTTTCATTGCACATATTCTGAGTCACATCTTTCATATCTGCTGTGTGTAAAGGTTTTGAAGTTGTTGAAAATGCCAATACTTGAGGAAATTATCGTTCAAGAATGGCTTGCAGGCTTTCCATTATCCCTTACATAGTGTTTGGATGTGTCTCAAAGCACAAAACTGACCTAAATGAGTGCCCTATCTCTTTTAGTAATGCTAGACAAGCAGAATTGTATAGCTCCGAGGAACTTTAAAGATCAGCAGTCTAGGCTGTTTTCATTATGACTGCAGAATCAAAACATTTCTGAACATTCACGTAGTGTTCAGAAATGTTTCTCTCTCTCCCCAATGCTCCTAGAAGTGCCATAGGCATTCAACTAACTGCTAATCGCTAACTTAGCCTTCCGTCCTCCCTACTATTACTATCGGTACAGACTCTTAGCTTGACAGTTCGCTGGTATCGACAATGGCTACACACTGTATGTCAGCTACCTGAACAGAGAATCAAAAATAGTCCAAATTTGACTCATCATTCTACATTCCTTAATAACAAACAAAAAAAATGTTTCTTGATATATAAATAACTACGGTAGGTGATGGTCAATGCAATAAGAGGAAGAGAAATAAATCTGATAATCAGGAGGGGAAACAATGAAGATTGAAGCTTTTGAACAAAGATCGAAGCATTTTCACAGCATAAAATGTACACACTCTTCCAAACGATCTCTACATGGACCTAAGCATGTAGCAAATATTGCATTGGTTACCCTGTAGAAAACATTAGATACTACATCAAATAAGACCTGTTTTATACCCCCCTTAGCGCTACCAATATCTAGCATAGTAGGCAAATAAGTAAATATGCATAAAAAAGTACCATTCTGGCCCTTGTTCCACCTAAAACATTGTTGAGAAACTACCATAGTAACTGTGTCTCTCTACCTTGTCACTATGGTAGTTGATCAACAACGTTTTAAGCAAAAACGCCTTGCTGGAAGGTGTTCCAGTAGGTCTCAGTAGATATGGAGAACAAGCTCCACTGATAGTGAATTTATTTGGCACACATAGGTCACACAGTGCAGTAAGATTGGTAGCAGCTGCAGGAAACAGCAAGTTCAGACGGGCAGCAGTTTCTGCCACATACTGTATAGCTCCACTGTGCATAATAGAAGGTGACACGAACTGGATTCACATCACTGATGTGAGAGTATTTACATGCCTACAGCACAGAAATTCAGTGCCTATACTATGAAAGTGCACATTCAAAAATGCGTATGCTCAGAGCACAACCAAAATGAAAACAAAATGTATCCTTCGTTCAGAGTGTAAAGTTGCAATATGACATGCTGTCTGTAAACTGTAAACACAAACATGCTTATTTTGGATTTAGAGGGGTAAAGGTATGTGTTCATTGTTACTGTGATACTTTTTAGACATGGCAGTGTCAACTCCCACTGCTTTTCATACATATTGAGCAAAATTGGTGACCTCATAGCTAGAGCATTATCCATTCGCCGGTGGATGTGAGATTGTCACAGATGCTGTACATGTGACTTGTTAGGGGCCGTACAGAGAAATGCCACACTTCACCAAACATAACGCTGGTTTGCACTGCCAGGGGACCTGTAAAGCTATCTCACAAGGTCTCTGACCATGTGTGGCGTAAAACGTGTCAGTAGGAGATCAACAGACTAGACTAGAGCACCTCCTAGTGGTTTACACATGCTTTTGCATATTCATGGTACATGGTCGTGTTATCAGGCAGTGTTGTTCAGTCTGTTGCGTCTTCAATGAAGTGACTTGCTAAACTAAGTGTCAAAGCAATTTTTTTGGCGTTGTGGTCAGTGTTGATGGTGGGTCTTTTTGTTTAGGGGGGGGGGGCTTCTTCATTCCTTAATTTGTTTTTCAGCGCAGGGCAGCCGGGAGGCCATGGGTACAGTTGAAAGTGCTGAAACCTGGCAGAGTGACCCGTCCATGGGTGTAGATGTCCCGGTCGGACCCCTGGTTCATCCTCTTGACCAGGTTCTTCTCGTAGAGCAAGGGGTGGTAGGCCCCGAGCGTGCACGCCGCGTCGATGAAGCGCTGGTAGTAGTGGCACAGCTCGGTCTTGCGGCGAGACGGCAGGAACTCGTACACGTGCACCACCTCACACAACGACATCATCAGCACTGTGCCTGGGAGAGAGGAGGACAACAAAGGAACAGGTCAAGATATTTTTGAACATTAAACATCAAACTTTATGATAAAATTGAACATTACATTGTATGTCTGACTAACTACTTTGCTTACAATTTATCCACCACATGAATTCATAGGTTATGATGTCATAATTTAAATTTAAAAATGTATAAATGAATTTCAATACTTTTGTTGCAATGATATAAGTTTGTGTTTTAAAAAACAATAAAAGTCTCAAGAAAGATTAATGTATGATAAAATGGGCCTTGCTAGTCAAATCAATACACTGTAGTCATCTCTATCAACATAATTGAGTTCTGTTCACTGCATTTCCAAACTTGCGTGCATCATTTCTACCGGTATGACAGTGAAAATTATATTATTTAGGTTATTCAGGTTTTCTTTGAGTGGGTTTTGTGTGAAATGGGCCTTGTCAGTCAAATCAATATAGTCATCTCTGTAATTATTATCCGGTCTCACTGCATTTCCAAACTTCCGTGCGTCATTTCTACCGGTGTGAAGTGATAGTGAAAATGATATTATGTGGTGTGGAGCAGCAGGCGGTGGGTACCTAATAGGCCAGAGGAAGGAGGGTTCTTCTGGATGGGTTCTGCCATGTTCTCCTGGATCCGATTCCACAGCTGCCACTCCACCCGCGGGTGCAAGATGTAGAAGGGTTGCTGTGGGTGGAGACGACGGTACCGCTGGTATTGCAGGAAGATGGGATAATCTGTCTTGTTGTACCACTGCAGAGGCAGACATAGCACGTTTGCAGCAATTATTATCTTATTATTATCTATATTTACAACATATAAAGAGTTTGGTTCGAAAACGCTCTATCCTCCATTTTTAATGCATTTTCATGAATATATATAGATTTTAGCCGTTTTCCAGGTATTATCAGTGGAACTGCAAGTAGGTTATTTGATTCAAAACAACACAACTACATTTTCACTGATACTCCCTGCAAAACACAATTAAATAACATGACTTATTAACATTTTTATCAATGGAGGTATTGTGTTTGGGACTGGCATCTACAGTATAAGAGACACCAACACTGTGTACAGTGCGAGAACAAGCCCAAGAGAGGGCTGCCTAGTGCCTGCTCACTTCGCTCAGGTCTGAGGAGTAGGGGGCAGGGTCCCAGCCCACTAAGATGCCAGTGCTGTACAGGGAACTGGACAGAAACCGATGGTCCTCTGACGCCATCACCTACACATCACCAGCCAAAATCAAAACACACAGCAGATATAACTCTCATCATGATCAAAACACACAGCACAGATAACTCTCTTCATGATCAAAACACACAGCACAGATAACTCTCTTCATGATCAATTACACACAGCATGCTCTTGCAATGTTTCCATATCTTAAAATGCCGGGCAGTTAACAAAACACTTATCAAAACTGAAAAAGGTATGGCATATTTATTTGGATTTCCTTATTCTCTATAAGTAGCTGCCATAACAATAGGTGAAAATGCATTCCTCCACTCCACAATTAAGTGTGTAATGTGTGCGTTCTGCCTACACTTCTGCGCAGACAATTTAATACAGTGTGTCTGCATAGAAAATGTTTAGTCTTTAGAGTTTAATTGTTTCATTGTTAGAAAGGCACCAGCTGTTCTGGAGCTCCAAGGCAATATTCCTGCTTTTCTCAGGGACCTCACACAAACCT
This sequence comes from Sardina pilchardus, assembly GCF_963854185.1. Taxonomy (NCBI): domain Eukaryota; kingdom Metazoa; phylum Chordata; class Actinopteri; order Clupeiformes; family Clupeidae; genus Sardina; species Sardina pilchardus. The sequence goes on from NC_084998.1 coordinate 23,283,972, forward strand.
GTGTTTCTGACCTCTCCTGTGTAAGGGAGGGCGTCCAAAAATAACAGACGCTATCAAGCCAGCAAACATCCAGGCAATTACTGCACATTCTCCTCTTATTATCACTGTGTGTTTGACATGGCAGTAGCAAATGGGTCAGCTATGAAAGAGCAGTTCAGAAGGAGAGGAGACGTTGCTAACCTGGGAGTTAATGAGGCGAATCGTTGTTTTGGAGCCCACGTCTTTCTCAAAGCCAGTTGTGGGGGCGGCATTGAACCGCACTACAGCATCATGGGCATCTGTTTAAAAAAACGATAAACAAACAAACAAACAATAAACATAAATAAATGTTGATGTTGGATATTTTTTTTTATCTCAAGTTCAAATTCAAGTTCAATAATTTATTGCCATACCAACACAGTTGATTGGAATTTTGTCTTCCACATTGCTGATGTTAACTGTGGCATCAAAAAGTGGAAGAGCTGACACTGAAGAGACTACTTGTGTAAAATTTGCAACCGTACCTAGTTAGTAAGCTAGTATTTTTGACAAGATTGTTGACTCAGAAAGAACTATCATCACATGGTCATGAATCCTTCTATCAGCACCTGAACTCATTCAGAGGGCTCCTCTTTGTTTGCAATAATAATGACATCAATATAGAACACAGTCAGCGCAGTAAAGGCAACATGAAAAAAAAAAGGTAATTTTACAACTCTAGTTAGTCCATAAAGCCCTCTGGGGAGGCACCAGATGCTGAGTGCACAAGTATTTCTATTTCATCATCTGTAATCTTATTTTTTTATATGAGATATCTACTGTCCTTCCTGGTGCATGCAGACACAGGTGTGCAGGCTATAATTAATGACAGAGCTCCGCATCTCAAAACGTCAATTGAATCCTAAAGCATTGTCTTCAGTCAGAGAGAGAGAGAGAGTATTGGAGCACATCCTTCACACGCTCACGCATCGTTTCAGGTAACCCTTCACAAGCACACACCTCTGCTGCAGTAGCAGCTCCTACACGTGTATCACGGGAAAGAGTGTGTGGGTGAGCGAGGTCATAAGACAAAGGAAGACAACAGATGAAACGCTCAAATGTACACAAAACATGATGATGCTGCACACCATTTAAGGTAAGGCTTTTGGACCTCTTAAGCAAGAATGATGTAAGCCACCTCCAGTTGTTTCCAATTATATACCCAACAGGGTGCAGTGCTCTGTTATAGGTAACAGAGCACAACTTGTACATATACAGTGTAAACTTGCACACTGATATTGGTGGTACGATGGTATTTATCCGTAGTTGATAACGGAGTGGCAAATTGCTGGAGAGCAGCATGAAAATTAAAATACTTTTAATTTGGGATTTAATGGGATTTGGAAAAGGAAAAGAGAACAGCGTTGTGAGCCTATAGAAGGAGAACTGATTAGCCAGCTATGGTTTGGCATCAGGGGAGATGGCAGCTTTTAACTCTGGCTTCACCAACGTCCCGGGAATAAAAACTCAATTCACCTTGAATACAGAAGTCAGTGGAGTCACATTTTTAACAAGGTTTTGTGAAATACAAAGAAAATTAATATATATAGTATATTATATATAACAGCTCAGTCATTCATTTCAGGTCTGGCTTCTAGCAGTGATTAACACACTACTTATTTGCAACCTTTTCTGGTAAGCCTGGTTTCTTTTGGTAAATGGGGAGCAGTGATGTTATGGTAGCACTATTTGATTTTGTGCACCTAACAGATACTGTAACAAATGGAGAATGGAGCACCAGTGTTTATTTTTCAATTTTTAACATACTGTACTGTCTGCAGTACTATCAAATCACTAAGACATGCAAAAATAAGAAAGGCTACACATAAACACACAAATCAGCTTCTCAACAACACTGACCTATCTCTTTGCCTAATCCAGAGTTCTTCATGGATCCTGCCGACGACACCACAGCGCAGGTCTTGAACGGCCCGATGTCCACGCTCAGGGGTCGGGGGGGCAGCTGGGCGGCCCAGGGGAAGTGGGCGAAGGGCTCCATCTCTGGGGTCAGGGTGTTGATGGAGACGCTCTCCTTCATCTGGCAGAGCAGCTCGGGGCCGGAGCGCTTGGGGTGGCGCCCCCCGGCTCCTGCGTCTTGGAACTGCACCCCGTACTTGTTCATCGCCTGGGTCGGGTGATGGAGACACAGGGTTGAACTGTTAAAGAGGAACTATTTTGTTCCATTTTGGCGATTACTTCGCTGTTTTTATCGTTTTATGCTTGCAGGTTTCTCTCCAGAGCTTCCCCTACAGCTTTAGCGCACTACTCAATCGGTCAGTCTGCCTTTTCATGAGCATGATCGCGAGGCTGCAAACTTTTTGTCTGTGCCACAGGCCCGGTGACACAAACTTGCAAGCGTGGTTTTTAGGTTAATAAGACAAATAACCATTCCAATGACTCAGAAGCTGATCAGTTAAGGCAAAATAAGCTAAAAAAAAACTTGCATAGTTCACCTTTATCAGGGGTTGACTCTTTATGTTCAGTAAATAGAAATGAATTATACAGTGCAAAAAGTTTAAAGTGAGGTAGTGATTGGATGGTAAGCATGCTATCAAACTTTTATCCGTGCCAAGATTGCTGCTGGAGATTTGTTTTCAGTCAGGTAGCTACAGTAGCTAGTTTCACTCCATCTCCATCATTATGACACAGCGAGTGTGAAATGTATTAATTACATGTAAATCAAACCATACAACTGTACTGTGAAACCCTCCTCACCTGATAGTTTTGCACCACCTTCCTCAGCCTCTTCCCCAGCATGGTGCTCGACATCTCGTCGTCCCACACTTCTCCCAGGGTGCCGTTTGGCCCGAAGAACTCCTTGTCCGACCAGGAGCCGCTCAGCTCCCCCTTGCGCCGGCCTCCAAAGAAGGTCTCGATGGCGCGGGTGAACGGCCGTGGCAGCCAGGAGAAGAAGCCGCCGTGGGGCTTGCGGTCCCTGGGCTTCGGGCGAACCTCCTGGTGGTGGTCCGTCTCCAAGGAGTGGTTGACGGAGGAGAGTACGGGAATGGGCCGGCGCGGGTCACCAGGGACCACCCCGGGGAGCTTTTGTGGGTCAACGTAGATGGGCTTTGACCCGCCACTTCGCAACACCTTCAAATAATTCAGAACATGTATATGCATATAAATATACAAAAATATTCATGTGTATGCATTGCACAGTTTCGTACGTCTGGATAAAACTGTACCATCCATATGTATTATAGCTATCAGTATATGAATATCAGTATGATTATGTACATAATACTATGTACATGTAATGTGGCAGCTGTGCTTAATCACCATACTGACAGACCTTGGGTCTTTTCTTTACCTTGACAAGAGAGTGTGCTCTTGGCTGAGCGCGGGTCCTGGCCCGCTCCCCAAAGATGGCGTCCGTGACGGGCACACTGTTCTCGGCGCAGAGCGTGTAGAGCACGGCCATGCTCATGCAGAAGAGCGCCATGCACAGCGCCCCTCGGCGGGCGCGACGCCGGAGCCGCCACAGCTGGCTCACGCGGTCCATGCCCGCTCCGGTGATCTGAGGAAGGAAGTAAGTCAGTAAATAAGTAAGTACAATTGATTTATAAAGCACATTTACACACAGCATGAGCCGACCAAAGTGCTGTACAGTGAAAGACTAAAAGACACAAAATTATACAAAGTACTACAAAGAACATTTGCTAAAACATGAAAGGGAAAGGGGAGGGATAAGGCCGAGGAAAGAGGGGTGGGACAGACAGAGATAACAAGGGAAATGTGATTGAACATTAAAACAAAACAAATAAGGAGCTCCAGGAATAGGCCCCGGGAAGCAACGGAGACGTGCTCTGTTCCACTCTGACAAACACGACTCAAGCACAATGAAAGAGTCAGGTCAGGTTTATTTACATAGTCATAGCACATTTCATACACAGAGGTCATTCAATGTGTCCATTCTTGTCAAGCCGTACAAAGTGGAGACAAGTCTGTGACATTGTCAACGCGTGTCCAAATGTCTTGACACTGCACTGTGTAACGCTGGTGATCAGGAAGCAACATGACCCTTTTAGTTGGTTTTTCACTAACTGGGTAAGAGCCGAACGGTGCTGTATTGAGCAACTTTAGGGGCAATGTTGCAGGGCAACCACACAACCTCTTCCATGTGTTTCGATTGGATGATTAGAGTTCTCTTGAGGTTGGTGTGAGAGGAAGAGAGAGATGTCATCACATCATCATCATATGTCATCATATCACCAAAAGTAGGCTGGTTTTACCGAAAATATTTGCCAGTATTTTTTTTTAAACCAAATACAAAGCCATTTTCAACCAAATAAATGACAAATGACAAAATACTATTTTGTATTTGAAATGCATCTATCATAAATACTGCCCATCCCTGCATATGAGGAAGTTATTATGAAAAAAATGGATACGTGGACAAATAAGGACAGAGAAAATCGTTAAAATATGTTTCTGAGAATGAGGAATAAATACGAACCAAGACGAGCGAAACAGACAGAAGGATGTGCACTGGAGTGACACGCACACAGGAATCAACATTTCCCCTGGCAGAGCACAGGATTAGGGGAGGATTGACGGGCTTAGTTCACACACAGCTGCTTTAAAACAGCAAAGTGAAGTGAGATGGAGAGAGGGGAGGAGAACGCAAACAGTGCAAGATGAGAGATTTGACAAGACATCTGGGGGGGGGTTCTGTCCATCTTTAAGGGGACCGGGAGACAAAAAAACAACAACCACAGAGTAATTTTGTGGTTTGTATCGTGACCGCAGATGACTGACAACTGATCATAGCCTACAGGAGAACGCTCATCCTCCACTGAGCCAGCCCAGGACAGGACCTGGGAGAGCAGAGCAGTGCCGTGCTAAGCCTGGGGAAGCTTGCACATGTTAATGAAGTCAGGGAATTAAAGATTCACAGAGTTCTTTTTTTTCCCCCTGCCCTAAGCAGGCCAGGCATGATTTTTCTTTGAACTTTGACAAATGTACTGCGTGCAGGATTTAGACCTCCATTACTGGCCTAGAGCTGTACAGGAGGGACGTAAATCCCAGCGCCTATTAGGACTCCACGTATGGACCTCCGCTGTTTACCGAGGCTGCATGCAGCAAATCTTTCAGCAGATGTCACTTGTGGTTTTCAGTTAAGTGACACAGCATTAGTTATTGCTTGTGACATTACGAAAGGATCTGTACGTGGATGTGACTCAGCTGTTCAAAACAGCAATCATTTAGGCATGCACTCTGCTATCTCATGAAGGGGGAAACAGTTTTCTGGATGATTTCTGGGCAATCTTCCAGGTGATGACTCAGTTGACCCTTATTTTTCGATCCCAATGACAGGACGCTGAATAAGATCACAAAACCAACTCAAACAAAGGTCTTGTTATATATCATGACAGTAACATTGAACGACGGGATAACTTCACATGCATGCATGCATGCACTAAACTGTTTAGCCTCCGCAATCATGACTCACTTTTTCACTAGTGGTGAGTGTGATGACCATTTCTGAAAAAAATCAGTAACTGTGTTTTGGTGTTTTTAATCACTGCTGCTAATAGATGTTTTACATAATGCCATTGGAATTTCTTCAGTAGTGACAGGAAAGAGAAAGCACATAATGCTACACACATAATAATTTTCCACAAATCATGCAATTAGTTCCAAGAGACCGAATACAGTGGTTTGGCCAATTTCTTCCCTGTTCAGCTATCTTACAGGAATCGTTTATCCGAAACGGCTAACAACACCAGAATCAGACGACTTAGAGAATCACAGACATCACAAAAGAGAACCTCATGTTCACCTTTATCACTAGCAAACTCCACTCTCTTTCACTTTCTTTCTCTTACTCTCCCCTTCTCTTTCTCTCTCTCTCTCTCTCTGTTCCCACAAGACAGCTGCAGCTCATTCAAAACACAGCTGCAAGAGTCCTCACATGACACTAAGGGCTCAACACATCACCCCAAAAACTCAATGCTGGCCATGGCTCTGTGGCAGGTTGAGAGCCAGTGCAGAGACAACATCTATTCCAGTATGCTGTGCTTGCTGACTACAGTCAGTTCAGTTCATAAGCAATAGGTCAGACACAAGTGAGCAAATAAAAAAAATAAAATAAAAATAAAGCTGGTGATACAGTGAAAAAACAGAATTATAAGCAGCCAGCTGGAAACAGCCCCAGGACGCTATTAGATATGCCCCCTTATACACAACCCCAACCACCACTCTGGTCCTTTTTAAATCTAGCCGGGCTGTTTTCATATGGCAGAAAGATATTGGGTACCACAATTCACATTCACTGTTACTGTTTATTCTGTTGCACTTCAAATCTTTTTTCTCAGTAGGTCATTGCCGCTTTTCTGTTTATTTTATGGTGCCAAGCACTGTTAAATGCTGAAGGGCATGACATCTACCTTGCAAATAAAATATTGGAGTAGGAACTCGGGTTTCCTGTCATACTCTACTCTTGGCAAAGTAAAACAAGTATGCATCCTATGTGTATGCATCTTATGAGTATGCATCCTATGAGAAACAATGACGTTTTAGACATTAACTGTCCAAATTAATTGTAGCGCTGTTACTCTGCATGACAAGGCTGCAGCCATAGAGTCAACACTGGGAGGGACCAAATGTCCCATATACAACTTCACAAACACATGGGGTGATGTGTTACTTTACATGTTAAAGGAACACTTCACCGTTTTTTCATATTAATCTATGTTATTCCCTTAATTAAGACGAGTTGATACATACCTCTCACGTTCCAATGCGTGCACTCACTGGCTCTGGCGTGCGGCGCAACTTTGATAGCACTTAGCTAGCCCAATGCATTCATTAGGATCCAAACAGAGAAGTTAGAAGCGACTAAACACCTCCATGTTTTCCCTTTTAAAATAGAGTTACATGAGTAGTCACACGACCAAGTATGGTGAGACAAAATAAAACGTGGTGCATTTCTAAGCAGGTAAGAGGGATAACTATATTTTGTGGCGTATTCTGTTTGGATCCTAATGAATGCACTGGGCTAGCTAAGTGCTATCAAATTTGCGCCGCGCGCCAGAGCCAGTGCACACATTGAAACGTGAGAGGTATGTATCAACTCGTCTTAATTAAGGGAATAACATAGTTTAATATGAAAAAACGGTTAAGTGTTGCTTTAAATAGTGTCTTATAGCATTACATAGCCCTGATCTTATTATTTGTGTATTCAATCTAATGGCATTGATTAGGGATGAATAAATTACAAACAAAGCTATGATATGAAGATCTATTACCTTATTACAAAGCTATGATGATATGAACAAATATCTATTAACTTATTATAGGAAAATAAGCCCCCATTTGGGACCAAGATGACTAACAATGGCCGGGTTTCCCAGATTCGTTAAGAAGCTCTTAAGTGCTAAGAACTTCTTAGGAGCGCTCTAAGAATGTTCTAAGAACACTCCTAAGAAGTTCTTAGCACTTAAGAGCTTCTTAACAAATCTGGGAAACTGGGACAATGTGTGTTCCATCTTAATGGAATTATGGCCTCGTTTTGAACAAAGCCATAGCCTTACATGAAAGTACAAAGCGCAACCCAAAGAAAAGGTGTGACTATGAATTACCCCAGTGTATGAAATATATAAATGCACTTGCCTTGCCTTGCCTTCCCTTCAGTTGACTGTGCCCTTAAGATGCCGTGTAGCAACAACACCCAGTGCTTCCAGAAAATACCACACTTCTCTATTTCAACAGCTCAGTTTGACCAGGGTGACACAAGTCTAATTCTCACCCATCTAGCTGCCTATCAGGAGTAGGATCCTCGGTATATGGTAACACTAGATGGTAACACTAACCAACAGAGGCTTCTGCACTGCATTATTAAAGGAGAATGATCACATAAATACATCTACATTATTACTACCAGAACCGCATCAAGCCACATTCTGGCACTGGTCCTTTCCTTATCAGGGCTACACGCAATCATCTCTACGGGAGCGGCTACACGCGACAGCCAACAATATCAATGTGCTGCTTACTCTCTAGTGCCACAGATGTTTCACTTATTGGATTTGCGGCTGGACGAAATTGAATTTTTCATTTCTATGAATTGATTCGGCCTGACGCGCGTATGTGCTCACACTGACTGTGCTAATGCCCGAGCCTTTGCCCTGGGATGGCTGGCTTTACTCCCCGTCCCGGGACGAATCCATCCATGCACTCTCTACTGTAGCTGACATTCTCTGCTTGAATGGCCTGATTAGTGGAGCCACTATGATGGGGGGATAATGGACACTGCCCCAGGGTGCTGTGGCCCACTGGTGCATCACCGCACTGAGTCAGTTGGGCTCGGCACGACTCTGCTATCGGGGCCAATCGCTGCACACAGAGGCGGCCGGGCCCCTTACAAGCTATCTCATCACCGGCTCATCAGCCAAACTATAGCCGTGCAGCCTCCCAATGTGAAGTTTGGGACCATCACTGGAGTGCTTTAGAGTTAAAAGAAGAATATTACATCACATCTAATCCCATCATCTGTTGCACATTACTGGATTTGTAACATTAGGTTTGGAACCATATACATGTTACATGTAAAACTACAGTATGTTCGCTAATTAAAGAACATAGCTTTATTTACATCAAATGACTCATGGATCAAATAACCACAATGAGTAAGGCTATAAACGACTGCAATTTACATCTGAGCACATATACAAAAGCTGAAATATCTAGTGCAGATGTGCACATAGGCCCACAAATTACTAAACTATTGCAAAATGTTTTTTTTGTATCGCGATAAAAGAAGTATAATGTCTGAATTTAAAATATTTAAAATATATATCGATAATTATACAATTACATTTATAATAAAACATAAATGGAGCAAATGATCTCATAGAAACCATTCATACACTCAAACAAAGCATTGCTGTTTGAGATTCTGAGCTCTTCTACTTATTTGAAATGCCCCCGAGGGATGACCCATAAGGCTCAGTCAGCAGAGCTCTGCCGTTGTAGAGAGATTAACCAGGGCAACAGATGTGACTGAGACGCCAGAGACCACATCTCACTGTGATATGTTCTCAGCTCAGGTGAAGCAGAGAACCAAGGAGACAGACAGATCTTTTGATGGCAGATTCCCAACAGGTGGACAGCCGTTTCACAAACAAACAAAAACATGAGCGTGCACACGCATGCACACACACACACACACACACACACACACACACACACACACACATAAAAACACACAGAGAGATTGTTTGATAGGAGGATAGGATAACCAACAGGTGGACAGCCATTCAAAACAAACAAAAACATGAGCGTGCACGCGCGCGCGCGCGCGCACACACACACACACACACACACACACACACACACACACACACAAAACACTGAGTATCCAAACAGTCTTTGATATGTAAATGTGCAAACACACCAATATGCACTTCTATGATCTGAGGGGGGGATGTGTGTGCTTTTGCAGATACCCTTTGATATATAAATGCAAATTCATATGTATGTATATGGCATACATAACCCACTCAACTGATACACGGAAATTACAGACTTTATTCGGTAACACTTTACTTGAGGTTATCTACGTACAGTAAGAGTGATGTGAGTGTCATGATGACACATGAACCCTAACCCTAACCCTGTTATGACAAAAACCGAGTGACACTACCGAGTGTCACAAAATGTTTATGACTTGTTTATAATGCTTATGACACATTCATGACAGATGTTCATGTACCTTCAAGTAAAGTGCACCCTTTATTCTTTACAGTTAAAGCCTTTTCTGACAGCAGGCTAGCTGAAGTTTTTAGCTACACACTGATTCAAATAAATCCTAAGCATTATGGCTAATAATGTTATGTTTTTCAGATGCAGTTAAGTGTTAACAAAATGCATTTCATGGTCCACCAGACATCATTACTGTTCTTGTAGCTGGACATGAGATGGTCTTTCTGCTTTCATTTCCAGTATGTGACACACTGACTGGAGCAGGAGAAATCAATGGGACTGGATGGATCAAAACCCTTGTTTAACATTGCACACTGTTACCATGATGCTTAAGCATACTCTGCCTGGTCATATAAAGCACGTTTGATCTATGTTAAGTTACAGGACAGTTTTCTCACTGAATTAATACAATTGCTGTTATGTAGGCTACAGCTGCAATGCTACTCAGTAGTTAAGACCGTTTTTTTCTATCTCATCAGTCTGAAGGAGCAAGACAGCTGACCTAAATGTTTTTAAAATGCCAAGAATAATGAAAAGATTTGACCACAAAACTGTCCAAAGTTTGGGATGGACTGTCCAGAAAGGTAGATCATGGCCATGTTAACGGGAGGCAAGGCAAGACCATTCAGCTATAATTTTCATTCAAAGAGTATGCGGGGTAAAACAGATGTTACAACAGATGTGCAAACATAAAAGCTTTCTTGCTAATGTGTTTAGCTGACATGCCATTGTAGCCTATATTTAGCTTATCATAAATTGACTCACAATCACCCTAAAGCTGTGATATAAGTAAATGTGTTAATGACTCTGATTTCTTATAGCCTATGAGTTTCAAAATAATGTCCTTGATAGCTATAGCTGCTGGCAAGGGTTAATTGATGTGCTGTTTTAGACAGATATTCTTTCCTAGGGAAATTGTAGGCGTCCCGTAGCTTACCACAACAAACACATATGGACAGACTATTTGATGCACTGACCAAGTTAAGATGCTAGAGTAGCTACATCGCAAAGTGCAAGGATTTAACAGTATAAATGTGCATCATTATTAAATATTAACTATGACGAAAAGACAAGAATAGAAACATTTTACATATCTTTTAAACGTCATTATAGACATGAAGTGTGTCATGAAGTGGTACATTATCACTTACCTTATACCCCATGATCACGTTGCGTGCGCTCTTTCTACTCAGGAAACCCCAACTCCATTTTAACCACGATATAGGTAATGCTTTAAGAAAGTACAGAGGTTGCAATCATATGATAGGGTACATGCGGGCACAGGACAATACACATGACAACACACCATTTTTGTTCATATATAAAGAGCATGACAAATTGTGACAGGGTTTTACATTGCCTACCGTGCCCCTATACTAACAGCTATAGCCTATTCGGCTATTAGATTGATAGGCTATAGATAGATAGATAGCAGAAAAGCACATATTCAAGAAAAAAAACCCTGCGTCTCTTACCTGATGAGGTCGAGGCTATTCTTTTTTTTAATTCTGTTTATAATATCACAAATCAGCCGCCATATTTATTTATCCTTCTCGCATCGTAATTTGCCCGACTAGCAGAGTCATTGACAATTGCAGTTGATTCATATCCGTCGCATTCGTCTTTGAGAGACGTCGGCAAATGAACGAGACTGCGTCAAAATGCAATGTTATCTGCATCTACAAACAGCTGGTGCTCAGCTGTAACAGATGCAACGTCGCCGTATCCTTGTCGGTGAAGACTGATTCGTGTTCTCCTCGCCGCATGACAAAAGACAGCCTAATCGTATGTGCGCGCGAATGTATTCATTAATACTGGCTCTACAAGAGCATGCTCCAGCTCGATTAAATTTAAGACAACGCTGGGCTTGTGTTCAATTTAAGGGCGAAAAGGCGCCCCCTATGCGCACTTAAACACAAATACATCCGTTGGGTCGCACAATCTCACAAACGATGAAACCTTCGTTTCATTCTTGCAGGTCTTCAATCTTAAAATGATCGTTTCAGTAAATCCATTATCTTATAACCTATATTAACAGCACACACACATTAACAGTCAACCTCAATAAGCCGTTAATTTCATTCATTTAAAATAAATCAATAGGCTTTATTTTACACATCATAGGCCTATGCATAATGCATAATCCAGCCAACTTCTCCAAGGACCTCAGGCCTACTACCCGGATGTCTATCAAAGTGTGCAAAGAGAGATATTGATGGGAACTAGTGCCAGCGTCCCCCCTAAACCTATGCCCATAATGCACAAGTACAGAGACAACAAAATGCAGCTTTCGTCTAACCAGAAGTGTGAAAAAGCAGAAAAGTGCAACGTGATATACAAAGTTTAAGCAGGTGGTACATACACAGTATACTATATACTATAGTATAAGACATATAGTGAAGTGTAGACAATAGTATAAGAAGGTGGAATTAATTACACTATAAATTAACTATAAATATGTGTATAAGCAGAAACCTTATAAGAGCAGAATAGACATGGGCACAATGTATGAACAACATATGTGCAGTGTACAGTAGCAGCAGTAACATTAGTAAAAAAAATGAAAAAAATAATGCAGTGTATTAACAGGAACATATTATAAGAAAAACAGAATAAATATGGATATTTGGTGTGACCCGTATAGACAGATATGTACAGTATTGTTATGTGCAGTGTATTATTAACTAGTCCAGTTATGGCTAGTGCACATAATGATACTGTAACCGAGGTGATAAAAACACCAAATTTTACACGAGGCTTCTTAAGGACCTCTTAAATGATTTCAGCCTAGGAGCCCAGCTGAAATATTGAACTTTAGTGTCAAATCACTTTAAAAAAAAAACAATACTAATGAATCGAGGTTTCGAGGCAGCTTGCAATTGGCATGCTGACTGCAGGAAAGTCCACCAGAGCTGTTGCTCGTGAATTAAAGTCGCCTCCAAAGGCGTTTCAGAGAATTTGGCATTACATCTGCATCCAACCACACAACCGCAGACATAACCACACCAGCGCAGGACCTCCACATGCAGCATCTTCACCTCTAAGATCATCTGAGACCTGCCACCTGGACATCTGCTACACTAATCGGTTTACATAACCAAAGAATGTCTGCCCAAACTGTAAGAAACTATCTCAAATACAAATGTAAAATGGCAAAATGTTACCCCATATAGGTGACATTCCACCAATGACTTTTGGTCAAGGATATTATCCCCATTATTGATCTATGACAAAAATTGTAATGCTACAAAAGGCTATCACTGCTGTCCAAATTAATTACTTGCCAATGTAATCACAAACTCAAGTTGACAATTTCTAGGCCTACACAACTAGCCCATCACGCAGGATCTGTTAATGTTCCCATCAATTGTTGACTATTAATGTTGTAACACCAAACTTCAAGACTTCACGTCAGCATGCCAGGACGTGGTTGAAACAGTAACAACAACACAACACCACAAGGTTGTTAACTGTGGTAAAACAGATGTTGTTCTTCCCAGGAACTCTGTGGCTTGAAGGATGAAACAAAGCTAAAAATAACTGATTGGCATTTCTAAAGAAAATAACACATCTGATAAGCTGTCTTGTCAGTCTTCTTGAGCATGCACTTCTATTGTCACTGAGGAGACAGAAAAAAATTTATCATGCATGCCTGAAAAACACACTGACAATTTACAGGGCTGGGTGTTGGCATTTATAGAAAAACCAACACAAAATCTGATGAGCAGGTTTATTCATGGTGGATAACCTACGGTGATATCCATGTCCCGTGTCAGCAAATGCGACCAATACTGTAGCCTACGTATGTGTTGTTTTGTTATGAATGTGTGGGCACATGAATAAACACAATTGTAGACTACTTAGAATGGTCTACACTCTACACAGTATAGCCCATTAGGTTTCGGTATTACACTTGATGATCCGTTGTCATGACACAGTCTACTCTACTACTAGCAGCCTACTGCACTGTTTAAATGTGTCCACTGTGTGCATGCTGTTTATGGGAAATGGGCTGATTAAATCAACACAAGGCCTTAACAATATAACTATATCAATTTTAGTCACTTACCAGGAAGCAGTATATGCCCTTTGACTTAAGTTTGAGTGTGTAATGGGTCTTCTAAAAGCTGTTTTGATTGACTAGGACAATCTCTGTTAAAATCGTTTTTTGAGAGCCAGTCTCCTTGTCCAACATCAGTGTGTGACCTCACAAATGCGCTTCTGGAAGAATGGTCAAAAATTCCCATGAACACACTCCTAAACTAAAGCCTTCCCAGAAGAGTTGAAGCTGTTAAAGCAAGTGGCCCAATACTTTTGCCAATATATTGGCTACCGAAAATGGACATTCGGTCAGTCACTAATCAATGTAATTAGATGTAATAACACGAAATTGGGAAGTGGGCTATGCAATATGCAATACTAAGGCCTACAGTACTTGTAGCTGAACTTGAATACTTGAGCGAATACTGCAAAATACTAGATGGTCAGGCTAGCAAAATACAATATGGCACACCCAGCTACTTGTACTTTACATGTCAACTCCCAATTGAAACAAAGCAAAACAACAGTGAAATAAAATTTGCAAGACATTAATGAATGTGTAACTATAGGAAACAATGTCTTTACTCGATACATTTAAACTTTTTCTAATTTTACAAACTAAACTGAGTGATGTTTGCAATTAATTGTTTCAGCTTTAACGCTGAAGGCAGATTAGTTGTTCCTGAATTCATGTTGAAATCTATATAATAACATTTCACTTTTCAAATTCGGTTGGATTTTTGGGCAGGCCTCATCATGCAATGCAATGTGAATGTAGAGGAGCTATGAAATGGTAAACGTTAGGGAGCAGACAGCTGTGCTCCAGGCTCCAGGGCTGCCAATTGCAAAATGCACCTGACCGTACCTTCATGGCAGCATGAGCATGCGCACTAATTACAATAACGTTGTACAAGTACGTTGGTTGCACGTGCTGAGAGAGTGAAGTGAATAGACAGGTCATTTGCTCAACTTTTTGGGCCTAGTTTTCTGTCAAAGTTTTCTCAATGGATTCCTGGTCAGAACCCCTATTGAAACAGATTAAGACTTGGGGCATGTTAAATTTTGTCCAAAAATTCAAGATGGCCGCCGTATGGGCAATTCCATATCAGTTGGAACAGGTCCGACACCATACAGTAGTCCTCAGTTTTTCCTGATTTTTGGTCAAAATGTTCCTCCATGTCTCATTAGAGGAAAACCAAAATTTTAGCTTGGTATCTTGTTTAGTTTCTGAGATATGGCTCTTCAAATGTGGATAGACGTGTCCTAAAAAAAGGCTGAAAATGCCTTTTTGAGACCATCCATGACTTCCTGTGATAACCGGAAGTTGGTTTAAAACAGGAAGTAAACTTTAAAAAGGCTGTATCTCTGGAAAAAAAAAAAAAGGTGTTGGGGCCAAAGTGTTGAGGCCAAAATCATGGTTTGAGAGATTGTGTAGGAGTATGTTTCAGACCATTTGGAGTTGAGTGGTACCCACTTTGTATGACATTAAAAAAATTGCCCTTAGGGTTTAACCTCAACAGCTTTTTTGTTTTTTTTTCCCCAGAGATACAGCCTTTTTAAAGTGTACTTCCTGTTTTAAACCAACTTCCCGTTATCACAGGAAGTCATGGATGGTCTCAAAAAGTCACTTTGAAGAGATGAACAACATGTATGAGTTTCAAGTCTCAAATTTTCTATCAAGAGATATGAAAAAGTTGGAGACCACCGGATCGGTGGTTGGTGGTTTTTAGCTCTTAACCTCAGTTAACACAGTGGGTTCAAAGGTCATCGTAACAGGGGTCATACATTTCACAGTGTTCTCCCTCAGTATCTCATCTGTCTTATATTACATTTTTAGCCTTGTGTGACTTGATCCACTTGGCCATTTTAAGCCCCTCAATTTAGTCGCCTTTTTCATTTTTGACAACTTTTGGACATATTCTAAGGGGTCAATAAAGAGTAAAAATGGGATATAAAATTTTTATCCTGTTTATAGGATGGCATTCCGATCCCTCAAACAGAAAAAAATGGGTTTAAACCCCATATTGTCCTTCTAAGAGGTTCATAAATCGAACCAACACCTCCTTCAGCCAAGACCATTTTTCTTTTTTTCTAACTTCAGACATGTACTGAGGGGATATTTAAATGGACAGGTCGGATCTACCACATTCACATGGTCTACAAAGTGGCATACTATTGCAGGAGAAAAGAACTGTTGGATTTGCATTTCATCTTGTCCTTGAAAAAAGGCAATGAAATTGGCATTTTTAGGAAAAAACACCATTTTGGCCATCTTTGAAGGCCCATAGCCTCGAAATACGAAAACTTACCATCTCAATTTTTTTTCAACATGTTCTCTTACTCATGGACTATATATATGTAAAGTTTTAAAAATGTGAGTGCTATCCATTTATGACCATAAGAGAACAAAAACTGTTTTTTTGTTTTTCATTGCTTTTAAAAAAATATGGGTTTGTTTCGATGAGTAAGTCTTCAATGGTGGGAAGGACTATAATTCCTTTATGATATTGGACAACTAAACAGGGTACTGCCCCAGTGTTCAAATTTTTAGAAAATAATATGGTAGGCTTAAGACAGGAGAGGGGTTTAAAAAAAGTGGTGCTCATTAAATACAGGCATTTTCAGCCTTTTTTTAGGACACGTCTATCCACATTTGAAGAGCCATATCTCAGAAACTAAACAAGATACCAAGCTAAAATTTTGGTTTTCCTCTAATGAGACATGGAGGAGCATTTTGACCAAAAATCAGGAAAAACTGAGGACCATGGTGTCGGACCTGTTCCAACTGATATGGAATTGCCCATACGGCGGCCATCTTGAATTTTTGGACAAAATTTAACATGCCCCAAGTCTTAATCTGTTTCAATAGGGGTTCTGACCAGGAATCCATTGAGAAAACTTTGACAGAAAACTAGGCCCAAAAAGTTGAGCAAATGACCTGTCTAGAATGTATGAGGTCGCAGCCCTCCCTACGCGCCTCCACCAATGCAACAATGACGGTCAACACCGTTTCATAGGCCAGTCCTGGAAATAACATGAAAGAGACCAGCTAAACATGTGAGTGGCAAATATTTACTTGTCTTACTGAGCTATAGCATAATTAGCTTATGATAAGAATGTCATAGCAGGAGAGGTTATCTTAAACTAATTAAAAAACAGGAGAACGAGCATTTTGCAATGTGCTGTGTTGCCTATCTTTGTTGTAGCCTGTCAACACCCCATTTCAATCAATCGAAAATGCAGGCTAGGCTTAATTAGAAAAAGTGGCACTTCTGAAAACTTAATAGACAACTCCAAGGATATCATTGTGTAGAGGGAGATTCATGAACTACAACATCCCTCGCTGTTAGCGAGTGGTGGCTGGGTTTTATTTCACTGTTGTAACCACAGATGGCCAGCAGATGTCATAGGAGAGCTAAAGCTGGCAAATGTTTTACTTGACCCCATCTTGCCATCTTACCGTAATTGTTTTGAATGATCAAATCAGTCTCAAAGTTTTACCCAGTTTCACTTTATCATCTGCCTGTTTTAACCAATACAATGCCACGCTACGTTGAGAAGCCTAAACAATCATGGGAGACGGTCACAACTTAACAAGGTCAAAGAACATTATCTAAAAAGATAGGGGGATTTCAAGCTGTCAGTGTGTAATATCATCTAAAGAAGTAATTGGGATATTATATAGTTTCTTTTAAATATTGTATTTGAACGCTTATATCACTATAGTTGAATAGCTGGTTCCATAGTGTAGCGGTTATCACGTCTGCTTTACACGCAGAAGGTCCTGGGTTCGAGCCCCAGTGGAACCAGATATGTTTTGAGGTATCTTACTGTGTTGACTCTGGAAGTCATCCACGAAGTCAGAAACTGAAATCCTCTCTGAAGGGGGCCATGTTGTCAGAGCATGAACATCGGTAGATGAAGAGGTAGCCTATTAAGCAAAAGAAAAGCATATAGGTTAATAGCATGCATTCAGCAGTGCCCTGTGTTCAACATGATTGTCGTGGCTCGTGGTAGAAAGTTCAAAACAGTCATCTTCAGGAATATTATTTGTTGTTGTTTCTCCTGCACAAGCACACACTCCACTGACTCACAGCCAAAACCACACACATGCATCTACATCCGCCCGTTGGTAACATGTAATGTAGTTCCACATCATGACACAGATTTTAGCATGGCTTAATAATGATTAGTAAAATGAATGAATTACAGAAGTAACTCATCTTACCAAGTGTGTTGCATCCGCTTTGATTATGACAATCAGGCAGCCCACATTTAAGGTGTTAAAATATAGTCTCGACATTAGCTAATAAAACATCTGTAGGCTGGTCTTGTAGTAGCCTATGGACAGCAGATCACGACAAACCGATCCAACACGGTCTCTGTCATAATAAAAGTACAATAATAGCTATCACTATGTCCTTAATAGTTTAGATATGACGTTTAGGTAAGACTATTTGTGAATGCATTTCAGACCGTGTGACTGTGAGATGCTGCATATTAGTTGGGAAAAGTGGAGATGCCGGGGATTGAACCCGGGACCTCATACATGCGAAGCATGCGCTCTACCACTGAGCTACATCCCCACGTCATGCCACGTAAGAGGCAGGCGCCAGTTTTAAACTTCCTCAGTGTCAGTGCTTTGAAATTAGATTGAAATAGACCTCTGAAGTTCGCCTACAAAAAAGCTGCCATCTTTGAAATTCGGTATCTGGCGATTTTTCCTATGGGAAAATAACATGGGGATTTTGAATTATCGCACCTGTTAAACTCTCGCGGGGACGATAAAGTCTTAAATGCAGACGTTTTCCTGAACACACTTTTGTCCTCTGCCTTCTTGTGCATACTGTGATCTCCGGTGCGCGAAGGCGGCAGACTTTGATTTTTGCTACTCCAGAGCTAATTGGCTAACTAACTGAATGGCAAGTTGCATCGCAGGTTAGCTCTGGGGTAGCAAAAATCAAAGTCTGCCGCCTTCGCGCACCGGAGATCACAGTATCCTCTCGAAGGCAGAGGCCAAAAGTGTGTTCAGGAAAACACCTGAATTTCCGATTTTGTCATCCCCGCAAGAGTTTAACAGGTGTGATAATTCCAAATCCCCATGTTAATTTCCCATAGGAAAAATCGTCAGATACCGTAACTCCTTATATGGGCAAAGATGGTAGCTTTTTTGTAGGCGAACTTCAGAGGTCTATGGACTGACGATTCATGGGGCCTGGGCGCCGTGACAACATCGTAGACTACTTCCGTTCCGACTGCGAGCGTTCGTATGGTTTTAAGTAACGTGGATGGCACAACAAATGTCAAAATATAGGCTACGCACAGTCATCGTAAATTAATGATTGTTTGCTCAGAAGTAGGCAATATGTTAAGCCCTTGTGCGATAAAAATGTTATCGCTGGACGTCAGTCTCCATAGGTGAACTACAAGACTTCAACTGTGAAAACATAGATAGCTAAATCGTAAAAGTTTCCCAGGTTTTTATTCACGGGGACTTTTCTGGTGGAACCCCCTCATAATTCCTAGACCCCATAAACGCACTTCTTGGGTGGGTACGGGCTCCAGAACAGGTGGCAGCTGGTCGCAGTTTCAACTTCAATTGGCCTCCCTTATTATTCTATTGATTCAGATTTGTCTGTTTGCTAGTTCCCGTTCTATTCATTTTGTGAAAAACAAAAAACACGAGTATTAGACAGGCATTAAACATAAAAGAAAAAACGTCGTTCACTTATGCTCCATGTAGCCATGGCCTATCGGGGTAGATAAAGGCTAGATTTGGCGGGGCTAGAGTAGCCTAGGCTAGCCTACTTATTCTATGGCTATCTTGCATGCTATTGGATTAGGCATTTCTTTTAGGTCTATGGATTAGGCCAACGTGACAAAAACCCAACACACCTTCGTGTGTCCTGGCTTCTCGTTACATTTGTTATTTGGATAATCCGTTTGAACCAATAGGCTTGATCTATTATGGCCAAGGACCTATCAGAGGCTGTTAAATTATTAAAACTCTGATTGGATAAAGGTGTCAGGGCTGCGATGGCCGAGTGGTTAAGGCGTTGGACTTGAAATCCAATGGGGTCTCCCCGCGCAGGTTCGAACCCTGCTCGCAGCGAATTGGAAGCTTTTAGGATTGATGGAATGAGAAAAAAAATCTCAACTTTGTTGGCTGAAAATAGTCCTTACTCAAACGACTGTGCTGGAGTTAAATCCATTGAGGCAAATATCCCCCTCCCAAAGCCATCGATATCGATGGCTTTGCCCCCTCCCAGTCAAAATCAGTGATCTTCAAGATTCTGATGTGGGAGATGATTACATTTGCCTGCTAGTTCTTGACTAAGGAGAATCTGGAGTTTAACATGTTGGAACTAGAGTAAATTGAATTTGTGTGTTTTAAATTAATAATCCATGGTAATGTCCACATAAAAGCATTAATCCAAATGTGTGGTTGCTACATTAGTACAGCCAGCAAAATGACAGCAAAATAAGTTAAAGACAACCGATATGTCAGCAAAATACATGTAAAAATGATATCCATATATATTCAGATATACCTTGTACCTTTGGAATACCATAATTATACAATAATTTAGTCTGGTATTATGGGATATGGGATTTGGGCTCTGGGCTCGGTGAAAGTCTGCACTCTTGGGCTTTACCCTATTTTCACCAGCTGATGGAGCCAGTGACTAAATATACAGTCAATCTACCCGATCACTGATAGTCAGAGCAACACAAGACTTCTTTTTTGCATTTAAATATTTTATTGTATTTTATTTCATATATTTTGTCTAAGTTTTGATACATTATGATACCCTGCACAGTATATCTTGCCAACTCAAGCTCTCTTTGTCTAAGCTCGTGCTGAGTAGCCAAAGAACAGTCTTATGTGGCATTTCTCATAAACCCTCATACCCCAGCCACATCTCAAGCCACATCTCTGCAGAATGCAAAAAAAAAACCCACACACGCTGCATGAGCAACAGAGAGTCAACAGCTTTGTAGTGTAACACAAATCAAATACTTGAGAGTGGATTAATTAACACCTGTGCAGTGTTAAAGGTATAAAAATCACATCCAGAAAATAGCATCTCATTGTAAGGGGAAAATATCCTTCCAGTTGGCGGCGTCTAGAGAATATGATTATAGACCATCTGTTATTTAAAAAAAAACAAAAAAAAAACAGCTGCCCACTTGATTGGTGAAGAACACACACTACAGACTCTTTCAGGCGTGTCTGTAGACTCAAGCTCACACACACTCATATCTACCAATATTATGCATTACTGTCCAGTCTCAACCCCCCATGAGCTGTCAGCATCATTTGATATCAGAATGAGAATTCCACAATGAGAGGCAACCTGTGTTCTATTTTGGGAAAAGATCCTCCATGTAGAAGATGGGGAGGCTTGTCTCTCCCAGTAAGAGGCAGAGGAAAGACAGATTGGAGCGATAGAGCACCACACACAGCCACACCTCCAGCACCCCTCCCCTCTTCCCTCCTCTCTCCCAGCCTCCTGCTCTCTCACGCTCCCTCGCTCTCTTGCTCTCTCTCTCTATTGCTCTCTCTCTCTTGCTCTCTCATTCACTCACTCTCTGTATCGCTCTTGTTTTCTCTCGCTGCCTCTCTCTCACTCTATTGCTCTCTCTCTCTCTTGCTCAGTGTTTTCTGCCACCCAGTGAGAGTGGATTTTTTTTTTTCACGCTGAAGCGAGAGTGAAAGAGACAGGGCAGGTGCGAGACCCACCAACTGACAGAGCTGGAGGGAGAGAGGACGAGAGACGTTAAGACAAAAGCGGGGTGCAGATAAGAGTAGATGCTACTCCCAGACAAAGAGTGAGCGATACCGTCTGGTGAATTACACAGAGCGCAACAGAGACAGAGGCAGAGGGAGTAGAAGAAGAAGAAGAAGGAGAAGAGGGAGTCAGACACAGACAGACACAGAATACACCACGAGACAGAGACGAGAGAAACAGAGACAGAGAGAGAGAGAGAGAGAAGTGAGTACTACTGAGGAGGGCATTAAAGTGTGGAAACACAAAAAAACAACAAGAGATTCACGCAGCCTCCAGCGGCAGCAGGCGCCGAATATCCACAGGAGCCGAGCGAGCGAGTGAGGGAGCACCAGTGAGGGACGTCGGGAGCAGGCGCGGACCAGGCGCGGATCAGGCGCGGAGCAGGCGCGGAGGACCCGGGCACCATGCTGAGGAGGAAGAGGAGCGTGTCTTTTGGCGGATTCGGATGGTAGGTTGCCGGCGTGTGTGGAACTGTGACAGCAGTTAGAGTTTGCTTGCTTGGAATGACTCAGTCTGCATAACAATTGCATGAAAGAAAAGTGTGTGTGTGTGTGTTTGTGTGTGTGTGTGTGTGTGTGGCATGCATGTGGTTTGTGTGTGTTTGTGCGCATATCTTCGTGGAAAGGTGCATGTGTGACCAAACAAAATGAATTTGTCTGAGTAGTTTACATAAATAGCAGGACATGGCTTGTTGTGACCTCTTTTGCGTGTTGCATGTTTTGGTTAGAACTCTAGGACGCAAACAGGACAGTAGTGCTTATCTGGAATTTGCATGTTGCCCTCAGGGAGTTTCCTCCAGTATGGGCTCTCATCAGTATTCATGTGTTCCACTAAAAATGTACTCTCTCACCTTACTTGGAGGACACTGAGCATGGATGGGGACTGGTTGTTGCATGTTAAGCAGTAATACGGATGTATCTTATTCCAATAATTTGCATCGCTTTTAGGGAACTGGAAAACAATGTGTACTACGTGTAGTTGGTGTACTTGTGCTGTTGAGAGAAGTTAGTGTATAAAAATGCAATTTGGTATACACATCAGTCTTTGATACACAATTAGGTGACCACACCTTCACGCATCATGTGATTGGAGCCATGAACATACATGAACACATATCATACTTATGATACAAGCATACAATACCAGAAAGTTTACAATACCAATATTATTGTAGACCAGAGACACCTGAATTATGCTATTATATATGATGGATTGCCATCCCACATTAGGCGAGGTGACATTTTGTCTGATTTACGCATGCACAGACTGGCATAGAGCTTTCAGCAGTATTGGCCATGTCTCCCATCCCTGCATCTCGCCTAGCTGCCAGCCAACCAGCCAGCCTCCAGTCTCCGCTCGGTGAGATTTTCGCAGTGTTACTTCAGTGGGAATACACTTCTGTGGCTCTCAAATGCTGACAGTTTTAATACCTCTGCATAATTCATGGCCATGCCACAGCAGATATGTGGTAGTGGGTCTGTGGTGCGGAGAGGAAGGGAGGAGAGGGGAGGGGAGGGGAGGGGAGGGTGGGACGGGTTGTGCTGAGGCATACATCTCTCTCTTTCTCTCGTGCTCTTTCTCTCTCTCTTTCTACTCTCTTGTTCTCTCTCTCTCTACTGTCTTTTGTTCTCTCTTTCTCTACTCTTTCTCTGTCTTTCTCTCACTACTGCCAGGCTCAAGTCCCAGTGCCACATCTCAGGCATCATCCCATTTCTAAAGCGGTGGCCTTGGTGAACCCCCCCCCCCACCACCACCACCCCCAAATTTAGCTTCAACCCCTTTGCCTGCTTGGCCCCTCTTCACCTCATGCAATAGTAATGGCCACATACTTAGACCACCCTTGATTCCTCCTCTCAACTCACCTCAAGAGAGGCCGTGTTCTTATTTTATTCTTCTCAAGTGCTCTCATTGAGAAGAGACAGAGGACTTCGTCCATTATCTTTCTCGTCTTTGTCTCTGGACGGGCGCTTTGGCGCTGGACAGGGGCGTTGTTGCAGCCTGGGTAATAATAGCTCGTGGCTGCGGGTGGACGGTAGCGAGCGAGCGGGAGCACTTGAGGCTGCTCTTGAGCGTGCCTCGCGAGGCGAGCGGCGTTATGAAGGATTCATGAAAGTTTGCTCGGCTCTCGCTGGCCCTGTGGGCTCTCTTATTTTAGCAGCTGTGGGACACTGAGCCGCCGGTCTGGCCTGGCAGGTGCCGCGTGGCGTGAATCATGCCTCCGCGCGCCGGCATCTCAGACCTGCTGTGTCACGCACAATTTGGTTCGGTGATGCAGCATACAAAAAAAAATCTTGTTTGTGTGTCTGTAACGTGTGTGTGTGTGTGTGTGTGAGAGAGAGAGAGAGTTTGTGGGTGAGTGTGTGTTCAACATGTAGAGAGAGTATGAAAAGGGTGTGGGATATATATTTATACATACTTATGTGAACTGCAACCAAAAACCCTTCCTGTATATATCTTCCCTTTTGAAGGGTGTCATCGTGATTAGGGTGGGGTGAGCAACTGTGCCACTCCTGCGGTCTAGTTCCACCGTAATCGTCTCACTTGACCTGACTTTCATCTCTGCTACCCAGTGTGGTCAGGGCGTGCACTTGTGTTTGTGTTTGTGTTTGTGTTTGTAGGCCGTGGCCCTTTAAGTGGAGGGATGGCTCCGCTCAGCTGGCACTCCTTGCCAGGCTGGCAGATTCCACTCCTTGCCAGGCTGGCAGATGCCAGGCTGTGTTTTGCGAATGGCATGGCGAGCGGCTCACTAATGGGGTCGTGCTTTAAGCTGCACCAGGGGAGCACTGCAACGGTTCCACCCACTGGCTGCCTTTACTGGAATTGGGAGGGTGGGGGTGGGAGGAGGGGGGGGGGGGGGGTTCTGTGCAAACGCTGCGCTGTCGGTGCACGATCGATCCAGCCTCCGCTTAATAGAGACAGATCCGCGGGATGCCTAGCATCTTCTCCCTCTTATGGGCCATTAAAGTTGCAAGGAGGGAGGGATATCCCATCCTGCCTGACATGGCCGATGCGCTCTCTCTCATCCTGCTCTGTTTGTGTCGGCTCTGCTCTGCTCTGCTCTGTTGTGCTTCAGTGCCGGGCCGGCGCATTCCACTCTGTTGTGCTTATCGTCGTTATCTTCTGCTTGCTTTTGTTTTCTTCTGTGCTTTTTTTTACCTTTCTTCTCCGTTTACCGATCCTTTTATGGGAGGCTCTCTTGAAATCACCTGTTCCCGTTTCACTGCTCCAGTTCCTTCTTGTGGTTTTTGGTCCGCGGCGGTGGTGTTAACTGTTAATGTGTGTTTGTGTGTGGTCAGTCATTCAGGGCCAGTTGGTAGGTGTCCTGCTGACTCGAGTCAGGAGTTGGCAGTTCACTGCATTAATCAAGATTTGGCTCGACATAACATACTAACCCCCCCCCCCCCCCCCCCCACCCCACCGCATCCTACTCCTCCACCGTGTAGCTATACAGCCGCTAAAGTTAGTGGAAAGGCGCTTGCTAAATAATGCAACAGATCCTTAGGTGCCGCAGTGATAAGAGGAAATTAGCATTATTGCTGCTTTCCCCGCCAGTGGCACTGGAGTCTTTCATCTCTCTTTTGCTCACAGCTCTCTTCTCCCTCTTTCCCTCCACTCCTCTCTTCTCCTTTCCTCTCTTCTCCCCCTCTCCTCTTCTCTTCCCCTCTCCACTCCTCTCTTCTCCTCTCCCCTTCTCCACTCCTGTCCCTCCTCTCCTCTCCCCCTCCCCTACTTTGGCCCTTGGTTGTTGCCTCTCGCCTCTGTGAAGAGGGCCCTGTTAAATTGGATGTGATCTTTCAGTATGTTTTGATTATTTGTTGCCCTCGTCTGGGTGGCCTTCAAGAGTGTGTGAGTCACCACCAATGAATTTTATGTATGAGTTCTCTCCCATTTGTTTGTCTGTTTGTTTGTGTGAAAAGCGAGACTGCCGCTTTTGTTTGTACGTGTTGCCCACTGTGACCACAGTTGTTTATTATCATATTGGTAAAGTGGTGCTGGATGGTTTATTTATGATGCTTTTAAAATCTATCTTTTTTTTTGTTTTTTGCTTTGGTTTGAAAGCTCCTAAAAGCTGCCTATCTCTTTTTCTCCCTCTATTTCTCTCTCTCTCTCTCTCTCTCTCTATCTATCTATCTATCTATCTATCTATCCTATCCCACCCCCATCACTCTCTTCCCCACTCTGTTTTCAACTCTGATGCTCACTTCACTCAGGCCAGGCTTTTAGTCGTATTCTCAGATCAGAGACATTCCGTCATTCTCCATCCAAATGCATTCCCACGTTAAGCGCCTTCAGGGAAGCTTAATGTAACCTAATATGCAGTTAGCAGCACGAACAAAGCATAGCATGACTCTCCACTCTAAGCTAATCACAGCTATCAAAATGCTGTCGGGCCAGATTGCACACCCACTCAAAGTAGTGTTCACTTTAGCACGAGGACTTTAGCACGGGACTTTGTTGCTCAAATGCGTTGGAAACACAGCTCGGCAGCCTCCCATCTTTTGCTTTGTTGTTGAGGTAATGCAAGCCAGAGAGGAAAGAGAGGCTGTTAATGGTTCTCAAATGGTGTGTGCTGTGCGCACGGACAGAGAGGTCCAGAGACACCTGGGGGGCATTGGGGTGGGGGCGGATGTGGGGAGTGGGCGGGCAGAAAGATGTCAGATGCCCTCATAGACCCCTATACCCCACATGACCACGGCTGCGCTGAAAATGGAAAATGTGTGTGTGTGTGTGTCTGTGTGTGTTTGGGGAGGGAGGTTTGGTGGTGCAGGTGTCCGTGTGTGAGAGAGAAGGGAGGGTAGGCTGCAATGGAAAAAAGATTTTCTATCAGCGGTGGAAAATATTCAGTGCACAGCATACACACACGCACACACACACACACACACACACACACACACACACACACACACCACTTAAATGACCATTGTCTCGTTACTGTGTCTCTCTCTCCGTTGGAGAGTGCCTGAAGCATGCAAGTCTACGAGCAGCTCTGGCCCCTCATCCTCTGGCCGAGGGGAAAAGGAAGGACATTACGGCCATTATGGCGCAAGAGAGACACAGCTTTGTGACAGCTCCTCAGCCTCCTGTGCCTCGACCACTGACACACATTCACAATGAGCCAATTGTTTGCAATATGCAAACCACGCACACAACACAAACAACATCACACACAGCAGAGCAGAGCTGTGAGAAGGCTTATGCAAGGTCTTCACGGGAACCTATTTCCGCTGAGTGACGGTTTGTGTTGGGTGTAGTTCGCACATTCAAGATTTGCCATCCGAATGTAGAAGTGAGGTGGTTGTGTATGTGTGTGTGTGTGTGTGTGTGTGTGTGTGTGTGTGTGTGTGTGTGTGTGTGTGTGTGTGTGTGATGGTATTTGTTCACTTCTGTTTCGGAGGTGACCTCGAGGTATCGTGGCCTGTGGTGTGTGGGTGTGGTGGAGTTTGTGGGTTTCGGCACAGGAAGGGTGTGTGTCCGTCTGTGTGTGTGTGTGTGCGTGCGTGCGTGCTCGCATCGTGTGCATGTGTGGCAGTGTGGGATAATTTACGATCAAGAGTTCGTTGTACACACGTACAGGCACAGTGCATTCACAGGTCGAAAAAAACACATGCAAGATTAGTCACACAGACCGCTGTCAGCTACGCATGAGCTGGGTGTCAATGAGCCTGAGTGACCAATGCAGTGCTGGTCACACATTAGTTGTGGTTAGGCCTCAGCTCACATACATAGTAACCTTTTAGCCACTGACAATGGAACATCTCTACGCTGTTAAATTACTCTTTTACCACTCTCCAGCTTAGAAATGAATGTTCAAGTCGGCCTGAGAACGGCATTTAATTGTTTCAACCGTTGATTGGTTTTCTTTGTGTATTTGATATTTATCTTGTAGGATAGCTATAGAACTCATTTATTATATCTGGCAGTAGTTGTGTACAGACTTCAAACAAACAAACACACACACACACACACACACACACACACACACACACACACACTCACACGCACAGTGTAATGACAAAGACTTTGCACCTGTTGGCAGTATAGCCTGTTTTGTATATATGCAATTATAGGGGCATCAAATGAAAACCCTGACTTGGCATTAAGCCGGTATAAATCCTGACTGGGTTTGTGTGTATTAGGCACATGGTCAAATTCAGAGCTAAGATCTCCTTATAAATGTCAAGTCAAAGCATTCCCTTTCCTATGGCCAGACATCAATTGACAAAGGAATGAGAAAACAGAGCCCATTATGATTAACAAACCGCTTCTGCACTATGCCGTCTAGGATATTGTAGTGACATCTCCTATGCAGTAGAGGGCGCAGTTGGCCAAACACAAATCGTGCCTGTGGGACACACAAACAAACCGCATTAACCATGCTGAGCTGGAACCGAACATGACAGCAGGCCGTGATAAAACGAAAACGTGCTCCAGCACAATATGCCAGCAGCCCAGCAGCCACCATATATTACACCGCAAAACCTCCAACAGCTCCACATGCAACGTCCAGGCTGACGTCAGCACTGTCAACATGGGGGACTCAGGTTGTTTTTTTTGCGTGACTGTGGATACTCCAAACACTGATGAGAAAGCTGTGCCCCCCCGCTGGATGTCTTAGGAAGAAGAGTGAATGTGAAGGATTGGGAGGTATAGCCTACTGTACATATGGGACATCCCTTGCCATCTTCAAAAAATGTCTGAAAACCCAGTTCTTCAGGGAACATCCCCTCTCATAGCACTACTACAGACAGTTGCACTCATTGATGCACTTATTACACTCATTGATGCACTTATTGTGTTTTTTTGTAATGTAATGTAATGTGAGCCTGAGTGAGTGGGTACGTAAAGTACACTGTGTGTTTAGGCTGGATGCAGCACCACGTGCTCTGGCAGTGAATCAACCCCTCTCACCCGTGAGCAGAGGCATGGTATGGGCTCTGTGCATTTATGAGTAGGGAGGAGGAGAGAAGCTGCCAGAGACGAGGAGGACATCCAGTACCCTGTGAAGCCAGTGTGTGTGTGTGTGTGTGTGTGTGCGTGTGTGTGCGTGTGTGTGCGTGTGTGTGCGTGTGTGTGTGTGTGTGTGTGTAAGAAACAGGGAAATGGTCATGACCTCTTGTCATTATTTATTGATGTTTTTTTTGTAATAATGCTTTTACCAGAGGGAGTTTGAGTATAGCTGTTTTATTTTGTTTCATTTTGTTCAGATCTGCTGAGCAGTGTTAGTAGTAGGAGACTAATTCTCGTCTTTTCTTTGTTTGCAGGATTGACAAATCCACTATCAGTGCTCTGCGGACAAGGTGAGCTTTAACACACACACACACACACACGCACACACACACACGCACGCACACACACACACACACACACACACACCACACACACACACACACACGCACACACACACACATACACACACGCGCACAGACATACGCACACACCTGCGATGATTTAAGAAACTCACATACACACAAACAGGTACATGCGCACAAACTCCAGCGAGATGATTGTCTCAAGCTTGTAGACACACACGCACGCACGCACGCACGCACACACCCACGCACAGATGCAATTATTTATGCCTTTTTATGCTCCCTATCTCGTTCAGACTCTCTCTCTCTCTCTCTCTCTCTCTCTCTCTCTCCCTCTCACACACACACACACACACACACACACACACACACACACACACATAAATGTCACATCAAATATGGCATCTGGATAGGAGACGGGCTTTATTAGATGACCATGCCATTATTCCCGTCTCAAAGTAAAGTATCTCCCCCCAGTAAGCCATCCTGCCGCTTGGATGGATTAGGTCCATGCTTAGTTGTGTCTCGAGAAGGGTTTCAGGGACAGCAAAGAACACAGATGAATAAAATGGCAAACGTAGAATGGACAAGAACAGTGAATGATTTCAAAGAAGTAGCGTCATTCAAGGTCAGAGATCCAGCTCCTGTTACTTGTGCTATTCAGCTCCTCCCTTTTGATGATGGGTGGATACAGCAATAATTTAAAAGGATGGTTCATTTGGTATTCACGTGTTTACATTCACATATCCAATGTGTATTCATGCATAGCCTGAAATAACAGTGGGAACAACCCTCTTGAACGCAGCTTGTCCTGAACAGAGAGGTTTTCTTTCCTTTGAGGGTTGAACATCTTGACCCTGTTGCTTTCCTGTTGTTACATGAATCATTAGTCTTCAGCCTGCTGCGCTTGGAGCCCCTCATGCCACTCTCTCTCTCTCTCTCTCTCTCTCTCTCTCTCTCTCTCTCTCTCTGCCCTTTGAAACCTGCCCTAGGTGCGACTGCCCGGGGTGGCCAGGGCGAGCTGGGCCTTTTGTGGAGTGGGCTGAGGGGGTTGGCGGGGGCAGGGTGGTGGTTGTTGCGAGGGTAGCTGAGGGCCATGAATGAAGTCGTGACTGGAGGAGACCATTGACTGTATAGAGATGGAAATGAGGCTCTGGACTATCGGCGGATACAGCCTAGTGAGTGGCGGCCACCGCACGTGTCCCTTTGAAGTCCCTTCGATAGAAGAGGGTCATAAGTGGGGATGTGTGTGTGTGTGTGTGTGTGTGTGTGTGTGTGTGTGTGTGTGTGTGTGTGTGTGTGTGTGTGTGTGTGTGTGTGTGTGTGTGTGTGCGGTGCGTGCGTGCGTGCGTGCGTGTGTGTTTGTGTGTGTGTTGATGGTTGGTGGCAGCATTTGTTTATACTCATGTTTGTGTTGCTGATGACATTTAGAT
>NC_084998.1:23316771-23324271 GCF_963854185.1 Sardina pilchardus
CTTGTGTTTGTGTGTGTGTGTGTGTGTGTGTGTGTGTGTGTGTGTGTGTGTGTGTGTGTGCTGCCTACTGGGCGACGGAGTGTGCCACCGCTCAGTTTTTTCCACTCTCTCGTTCGAGTGAATCCTGGAGACTGCTAGTCTGACTTCACCTCACTGGGAGATTTGTTAATCTCTAAAGAATGCCTCGCAAACTTTGGTGAGTCCATTCTGATATAATTTATGCTTGATAGCATTTATTTGAATAGATGAATTAGATTGTTTCTGGAGGTCTTCTGTTGATTTGAACTGTCAGTGTTTTATTGTTTTCTAATTCACATTTTGAATTTTGTACGTATGGGGAAGCAACATCACTCATACTGATGTTCATATTAAAGCTACATAGATCAGTTGAAGGACAACAATATTGTGCGTGTTTACGTATATGCAAATGTAAAGGCTAGATAAGATTGTGCTTGTTCTAATACATCTATCATGTTGTTAGTAATATGATAAGATAAAGGGTGCAGGCAATGCTGAGTGATGGCAGTGAGAGTGAATTGAAACAATTCTATTAAAATGTCATCAGTCCCACTGATTAAACAAGTGAATAGTAATTCACATCGTTCATCACCTGGGAGCTGTTCATTTATTCGTTGTCTGGGAATTGACGCATTTGTGGTTCTCTCGTTTAGTTTGAGACTTTGAGTTTGTCCTGATGCCGGGCAGTTGACAATAACTTTGGCTGCTGCGTGTGAGTTAGCATCTACCGTTTCAGTTTTACAAAGAGACCTACAGCTGTGTCCCTAGTTTGGAAGTGGGATCTTCATAAAAAGAAAAACTAGCTGAGCAAAACATGAAAGGAAAGCCTAAACTCTAATATGATAATGAACTTGCTTCAGATGTAACAAAAAAGGGGAATTAAGCTCCAATGTGATGACTCATAATCAATGATTAATTAGAGTGTTTCTTATGTTCTTAAAAACTCCAGACAAACGTACCCCTCAAAGATGAAAAAGGCAATTATCATTTTTAATGTCTTCCCTAGTGGGTAGTTGCATCTGAAGACACCTGCAAACAGAGCCTTAGTATGCAGTCATGTTTAATAACTGGCTCTGTGTAGGCAGCAGATAAAGAGCCAAATATTGTGAAATGTCATGCTTAGCTGGGGATGGTGTGACTCAGTGATGAGACTCTGTGAAGCACATGCATGCACACACAGTCTGACTCAACAGCCCAGGCATCTGAGGGAGCATGCTTCTCTTCAGGTTCCTTCAGATAGGGTACTAAATCAAGCACACACCTATGTTGAGTCTCTCTCTCTCTCTCTATTCATCTCTCTCACTATCTCTACATCTCTCTCGCTCTCTCTCACACATACACACAATCACACACAGTCTTACAGAGCACACTTCTCTCTTTTTCTCCCCCTTTTCTGACACACACACATGCGCGCACACACACACACACACACACACACACACACACACACACACACACACACACACACACACACACACACTCTCTCTCTCTGTTTCTCTCCCTCTCTCTCTCTCTCTTTCTCTCCCAGCAGGTGAGATGGAACACCACTAAATGTTTCATGTACCACAAAGATGTGTATTTATTTATCATCATCATACAAGACACATGATGATTCATCTTAATCACAACAATACTCTTATAACGACAGCAACGGCACTCTCACTGTGATGATGATGATGATAGTAGTGGTAGTAGTAGAAGTAGTAGTAGTAGTAGTAGTAGTAGTACCGTAGTAGTAGGATTTTATCTGTAGGTGCTCAAATGCATCTTTGTGGTTGTAGAAATCAGTTAGAATAGACTGAGGGCCAATTTGAGACAATTATGTGGCTGCCATAATTGAGGGAGTTAGCCATTTAACATTTGACATTAACATTTGTGCCCAGTGTTGCCCCAAATATTCCCTGTTCACGTCTCCTCCCAGCAAACTTAATTAACCCAGCAGATAAGACACACCCCTGTGCTTCACCGTCTCTGACCTATGTTGCCTGGAGTGAGACTGGGGGTGGGGGAGCCGGCTTTAATTAAGTCACCACCGTAATGGGTTTGGACTGATGTGCATTTTATGATGGACCTTATGTCCATCAAGTGTTTATACGTTCATGGTTTCTTTGATTTGCATTTCTCCAGACCATTGTCTTACAGTTTATGTTGAGGCTACTCCTCAAAGGATCAACAGAATTGTTTGTGTTGTCTGGGGGGGATGTTTCCAGTCAGACTTTAAGAATCGCTTTCTTTATACTTGTATATGGTTGTGAGGTACTGACATATGTAGATGCTGGTGTACTGGTTAGGAGGTCTGTTGGATACACCGAATGGAACTGGTCCATTTCTTTTAATGGCTTTATTTGGATTAAGGCAATTCAGTGTAATGTAATTCAGTCTTAACAGCACATGATATCCCTTTTATAAATATACAGTACTTGCAGTAGATTTTCATCCATTCGTGTGTCACCACTAGAGGGTCCTAGAGTCATACCACAGCTCTCCAACCTTGAGTGAGAATCACAGGAATCTTTGATTTGCTGTTGCATTTTGATTTTCTACCGTCATAAGCAATCTTGTTTACATTTCTGCCCTAACATTGTACTGTTCGTCTTGTCAGTAGACCAAAACAGAGCTGATTATGGAGTTGGTTACGGTTGGCAAGCGTCATAAGTTGCTGTTTTTGAAGTGGTCTGTGGTTACTCATCTAACAGACAGATAAGGTTTTATGCACAATGGGATTTTATTTAGTAGAATCCGGTTGTATAATGTACCGTAGGAGCACTGAAGTCTCTCCTTTCTTCTTTTCTTTTCATCTTTCTTTCTTTTTGAAGAGGATACTGTGGTGGCAGTAGGAAAATGGCGATTTAAAACTGTTAATAATCAAGCCAATTATACACATTCCAGCCAGTTATACACAAGTTAAACAGATCCAGTGTAGCTCTGTTGATGTTGGTTAAACAGCTGTCAAAATGTAGATGTGCACTTCTTTATGAATTGTTTTTCTAGTTTAATTTTGTTTGTGCACAGAACGGATTGGTCAAAAACATGTTCACTGATTGACCTGAAGTCCTGTGAGAATCAGACATCACTGATGTGATTGACACTTCACTGACCTGCATGCTGACCAGTGGAGTTCTGAACAGGAATGTGTTTGGACATTTACTTTCAACACATTGCTTCGTAATAAGATAATAAGGTATATCAGGAAAATAGTAACATCTGGCCGCCATTTCGACTGCTGTTGTGGCTAATGCTGGATAGCACCCGTGAGATGAGATGACTGACCACAAGCCCTCTGACCTACAGTGCTCAGTGTCTGATTCGGGATCAGGGCCAGCTGGCACTCGGGTCGATTCTGCACCTGCCCCCCCGTGGCACCATCTGGGTGAGAACTCTGGCGGACGCTTTTGTCCAAGAGATTGGGTAATTAGAGAGCCCCCTCCAGGCCCATCGGCCAGCGCAGCGCCACCGCTGACTCCCAGAGCAAAGTGCCATTCCTGATGCTACAGTGACCTCCATAGTCAGGGAAAATATCATCGGTTATATCATGACAAACGCACGCCCTCATGAATATCCAGAAATGCAGCCTGAGGCTCTTTAAATGTGGAGTTCTCCCTAATGTCACCTGAAGCCATTAGCAAAGACCCCCTAGCACACACACACACACACACACAAACACACACACACACACACACACACACACACACACACACACACAGACACACAAACCCACACACCCCTGAGCAAATTTGGGGCCAGACGAGGCATAATTATTCAAGCCCAGTTCAGAAATGCCCGCAAAGTGATGCATTTCAAGTAGCCACTGATTTTCTGCATTTTAGATGGAGCAGGGGTTGAACAAGAAGGTCAGTGGGAGAATGTTGACTTATTTCCAGCGGATGTTTCGTGTAATTATCCAAGGGCACAGACATGCGGAGCGTTGTGCGCTCGGCTGGTGCTGTGATTCCTTTAGTTTAGCACAGTGCAATGGTAGCTCCGATGCAGCGTTACATTCAAGATAATATGCTACTGTACAACAAGTCAGATTGTTTATCGACTAAAAGATGAATATGAATTAAATTAGCTGTTCACAAGAGAGTTTAACTTTTCTGTATTTTTTGTGAAAATCATTTTAACATCAATAGTCGAGTTAATAGCTTCCTTTATCTTTATGAAGCAGCTATTTTAGAACATATTGATGATTGTGAGAGAGACCACTAGAGAAAACACCAGCAGCAACACAAACAGTAGGAGAGTAGAACTGGGCAGCATTCTAAGGTGGAGAGTAGAACTGGGCAGGATTCTAAGGTGGAGAGTAGAAATGGGCAGCATTCTAAGGTGGAGAGTAGAAATGGGCAGCATTCTCAGATGGAGAGTAGAAATGGGCAGCATTCTAAGGTGGAGAGTAGAAATGGGCAGCATTCTAACAGGGGAGCTACACCAGACGCGTAACTGAAGTGTTCCGTTTGCGACACGTATGTTGCAGCCGGTCGCAGCAGTTGATTATCACTGTAGTCAATGGAAGTAGCTACACCAGACGCAACAGTGGCGCGTACATTCGAAAAAAATAGACCCATCTTCGAAAATGGATTTTACGCGTCGCGAACGGAACGCTTCAGTTACGCGTCTGGTGTAGCTCCCCTGTAAGGTGGAGAGTAGAAATGGGCAGCATTCTAAGGTGGAGATTTAAAGGGACACTAACACTTTCTTGGGCCTAATTTTGCCGGGATTACCTTGCTCAGAGCCTTGAAGTCTTATACTGATATCATATAGCGAAACCAAAGGCTTAGCAAAGAGTGTAAAAAATGAATGTGAACCCTGCATTATCCTACGCGAGTGACAATTTCACACTGGCTCACTCACAGGCACACACACACACACACACACACAGACTTGCTTAATTGCGGATTGTTCCTTATCAGCGGTGCTATCTGGCTGGCGGCAAGGCGGAGGGTGCCCGTCTACTCCCTTGCCTGCGTCACTGGTGAACCAGGAGACGCACATGTGTGCCAGGAGTTCATTTGCCAACCAATTATCCCCAAAGCTCGATAATCCATATTCATGCAGAGATTAGCCTTGCGTTTCCGTTGCGTTCCCCCCAACACACACACACACACACACACACACACACACACACACCACGAACCACACAGACACACACATACAGTACACACACACACACACACACACACACACACACACACACACCACAAACTACACAGACACACACACACACACACACACACACACACACACAGGGGCACAGCGGCAGCTGTGGGAGTGGTAATGGGTATTTTGGTCACAGTTCACTCTCCTTCATGATGTGACGTTATTGGGGATTTGGGGAATTTTCACCTGAGCCACCGATTCGTTCCCCCCAATCTCCCTCTCTCTGGCTCTGTCTTTGACTTTGTTTACGTCACAAGCCTGATCTCATATCTTGTTCTCACCCATTTTATTCTCATCTATCACTCTCTCTCATCTCTCTGTCTCTCTCTCTCTCTATCTCTCTCTCTCTCTATCTCTCTATCACTCTCTGATCTCTCTCTCTCTCTTTCTCTCGCTCTCGTTCTTTTTCTCTCGTCTTATCTTCCAATTAGCCTCCTTCTAGAGGTGATATCAGTGTCAAACAGGTGTATACCTGTGGCATAGCCGTTTCCGTTGGTCCCCCGTAAGGTGGAGGAAATTGATTTTCAGGTACTACTGGAAGATGACATTCTGCAAAAAAGAAGGGCACCAAGGATTTTTCTCCCCCACAGCTATTGTGGTCGAAGGACAGTGTGTGTACCGTGACACTTTGTGCATCTATGTAGGCATGCTTGCACAGTGTGTGTGTGTGTGTGTGTGTGTGTGTGTGTGTGTGTGTGTGTGTGTGTGTGTGTGTTTGTGCGTGTGGGGGCTGAGAGGACATGATCTCTATGAATACATTTCTGCCTTTCATTCCATAACATGGCAGAGCCAAAGGCAATTATGCTGTGAAAGGTCAAGATAATAGGCCCTGGTGAACAGGTGGAATTATCCACAGTGCCACGACAATGTGTGCAAACGGCCACTCTCCACACGGCTGTGTGATGAGGTGATGTGGTGGCAGGCCAGCAACCTGGCCATATAGATAGGGAGTCAGGGTAACATCGTTTAATTTCAACCAAATTCTGACACGTTCTTTATTTTTTCAGAGGCATTTATAGCGGCATATTCTTTGATAGCGTCCTTCCTCCTTTCTCTCTACCTCTCTCTTTTTCCTCTCTCTGTCTATCTTTCTCTGATCCCTCACACCGTGAGCGGGCTTATAGAATTCAACAGGTATTCTGTGATGGCTTCTTCTTCATCCTACTCGATGGATTTCCGTGTGACCCCTACTGAAATGACTCCAAAGAAAGGACAAACTGTCATCTTGTCTCTTTGAGTGACATTTAACGATTGGGGGAAAAAAAAAATGTCTTGAATTAATTAACTAGGGTACGAAAAAGTAGAAAGTGAGACACACAACCACCCACCCCTCCACACACACACACACACACACACACACAGAATGAGAGAGGGAGGGCGGGCGGTGGCGGTGAGTGTGATAACACAGGAACATGGGTGGCCACAGAGGCCAGGCAGTTATTTGGCACCAAAGACCCCCGACGGAGAGGAGAAGGTCAACAACACAAGTGTTGAGTTTCAAAAGCGCACTGGCCTGTGTGTGTCAGTGTGTGACTGCACACGTGCGTGTCTGTGTGTGTGTGCATGTGTGTGTAACCTACCTGTCTGCGCCTTTATGTATTTCCATTTTTTTTTGTACATGTTGCTATACTGCATGTGCATCGGCTAAGCTTCTAGAAGCTAGTCTTCTTCACCCAGTGTGTGTGTGTGTGTGTGTGTGTGAGTGTGTGTGTGTGTGTGTGTGTGTGTGTGTGTGTGTGTAAGAAAATCAAGCATGGTCCTGCATACTAATCACCTGGGCAATGGCACGTGTTTCCTTGGAGCGCCTGTCTGCCTCCGAGGCTGTGAAGAGTGAAGAGAGTGGCTTCTGCTCCTAGCAATCAGTATCACTGGCACACTCCCCTCCCAAAACACAGCGACCAGACACAGGAAACACATCAAGACCTCAGCAGCCCCTCTGTAGATGAATATCACAATGCGCCTAAGCCCTCAAGCCTTCATTTTTCTAGTTTATTGTGTTTGTTTTGTGTAATCATCAGTGTTAGTGAGTTATATAATTTAAGTGATTTAAAAAAAAAAGACTCTCCCATCTGTTCCTCATTTCTTATCACTGTCTAGTGAGAAGCAATTTGGGTGTACTGATTTCATTCTGAGAGTTGAATTTAAGGTTGATTTTGTTGTTTGCCAGCTGGAAGGGTACTGTTGTGATGTGTTGTGTTGTGTGACACATGAATTTTTCAAAGTTTGCCTAAATAAACAGGGATAACAGTTTCTAGGATTTCTAGGACTAACATGTCCTTGCGTGTCCCATTGTACTCTGGTTATCCCCTTGATTTGTAAGTCACTTTG